>NC_134364.1:24542977-24677977 GCF_048569485.1 Anomaloglossus baeobatrachus | reverse complement strand
TCGGATGGAGTGCGTCTCTTCCCCAATCTCAGGTCTTACAGGCGGTGAGATGTGTAGGAGGATTTCTCGTACATCTTGTCCCAGAAGTGCTCAGAAACGAGTAGAGACTGCCGAATACTCACTAGTCTGTAGCATTCTTGTATGCAGGAACTCTGCTACCCACAAATACTATCATACGTGCAATAACATGTGCAAATAGCAGTGCTCTTCGATGCTAATATCACAATACCCTCCTTACAGGGTTATTCCCATCTTCATAGTCAGGTATTGTTGTGCACTTTGGCAATTTGTTGCTTGTTAAAATTTGCAACCGTTTTTGGGATATTAACATTTTAGTTGTTTTTTTTCTTTCCAGCTTGTTGCCTAGGAGACTGACCACCTCTGCTATCTAGCATGTAAACACTGCGCTGACACTAGCCGGTATTGGGAGGTAACCGAGCTCCAGGGATCCTGGTCAGCTTCAAAACAGTGCTTACAAACTGGATATACAAGAGCTTGTAAGCCCTGTACATGTTGTGACCAGCAGCGGTGGTCGGCCTCCAAAGCAACCAGCTGTAAACAAAAGTATCAATCTCTTAAGAACAGCTAAACAAATTAAATTGCAAAATTTCTTGTATTCTTGTATTAAGAAGCACAATCCAACAACATCCATTTACAAAGATGGGAGTGACAATTAAATAATGCATGGTAGTGCCCGCTCATCACTAGTTACGAGTACTGAGCACCCGAGCATGGTAGTGCCCGCTCATCACTAGTTACGAGTACTGAGCTCCTGAGCATGGTAGTGCCCACTCATCACTAGTTACGAGTACTGAGCTCCTGAGCATGGTAGTGCCCACTCATCACTAGTTACGAGTACTGAGCACCCGAGCATGGTAGTGCCCGCTCATCACTAGTTACCAGTACTGAGCACCCGAGCATGGTAGTGCTCGCTCATCACTAGGTATGGGTACTGAGCACCCGAGCATGGTAGTGCTCGCTCATCACTAGGTATGGGTACTGAGCACCCGAGCATGGTAGTGCTCGCTCATCACTAGTTATGGGTACTGAGCACCTGAGCATGGTAGTGCCCGCTCATCACTAATTACGAGTACTGAGCACCCGAGCATGATAGCGCTCACTCATCACTAGTTACGAGTACTGAGCACCTGAGCATGGTAGTGCCCGCTCATCACTAGTTACCAGTACTGAGCACCCGAGCATGGTAGTGCCTGCTCATCACTAGTTACGAGTACTGAGCACCTGAGCATGGTAGTGCCCGCTCATCACTAGTTACCAGTACTGAGCACCTGAGCATGGTAGTGCCCGCTCATCACTAGTTACCAGTACTGAGCACCCGAGCATGGTAGTGCCTGCTCATCACTAGTTACCAGTACTGAGCACCTGAGCATGGTAGTGCCCGTTCATCACTAGTTACGAGTACTGAGCACCTGAGCATGGTAGTGCCCACTCATCACTAGTTACGAGTACTGAGCACCTGAGCATGGTAGTGCCCACTCATCACTAGTTACGAGTACTGAGCACCCGAGCATGGTAGTGCCTGCTCATCACTAGTTACCAGTACTGAGCACCCGAGCATGATAGTGCCCGCTCATCACTAGTTACCAGTACTGAGCACCCGAGCATGATAGTGCCCGCTCATCACTAGTTACCAGTACTGAGCACCCGAGCATGGTAGTGCCCGCTCATCACTAGTTACCAGTACTGAGCACCCGAGCATGGTAGTTGCCCGCTCATCACTAGTTACGAGTACAGAGCACCCGAGCATGGTAGTGCCTGCTCATCACTAGTTACGAGTACTGAGCACCCGAGCATGATAGTGCTTACTCATCACTAGTTACGAGTACTGAGCACCTGAGCATGGTAGTGCCCGCTCATCACTAGTTTCTAGTACTGAGCACCCGAGCATGATAGTGCTCACTCATCACTAGTTACGAGTACTGAGCACCTGAGCATGGTAGTGCCCGCTCATCACTAGTTACCAGTACTGAGCACCCGAGCATGGTAGTGCCTGCTCATCACTAGTTACGAGTACTGAGCACCTGAGCATGGTAGTGCCTGCTCATCACTAGTTACGAGTACTGAGCACCTGAGCATGGTAGTGCCCGCTCATCACTAGTTACCAGTACTGAGCACCCGAGCATGGTAGTGCCTGCTCATCACTAGTTACGAGTACTGAGCACCTGAGCATGGTAGTGCCCGCTCATCACTAGTTACGAGTACTGAGCACCCGAGCATGGTAGTGCCCGCTCATCACTAGTTACGAGTACTGAGCACCCGAGCATGGTAGTGCCCGCTCATCACTAGTTACCAGTACCGAGCACCCGAACATGGTAGTGCTCGCTCATCACTAGTTATGGGTACTGAGCACCTGAGCATGGTAGTGCCCGCTCATCACTAGTTATGGGTACTGAGCACCTGAGCATGGTAGTGCCCGCTCATCACTAGTTATGGGTACTGAGCACCCGAGCATGGTAGTGCTCGCTCATCACTAGTTATGGGTACTGAGCACCTGAGCATGGTAGTGCCCGCTCATCACTAGTTACCAGTACTGAGCACCCGAGCATGGTAGTGCTCGCTCATCACTAGTTATGGGTACTGAGCACCTGAGCATGGTAGTGCCCGCTCATCACTAGGTATGGGTACTGAGCACCCGAGCATGGTAGTGCTCGCTCATCACTAGTTATGGGTACTGAGCACCTGAGCATGGTAGTGCCCGCTCATCACTAGTTACGAGTACCGAGCACCCGAGCATGGTAGTGCCCACTCATCATTAGTGGTTGGGTTTATTGGATGCTTATTTTAGCCTCATAGACCTAGCAATATTCACGCGGTCGTCACTTACGGCCGGATTGTTGGGTTTTATCTATGATCAGATTAATTCCAGCCAGGGCATGAATGAGATATGTGTCAGCCGAGGCGTTAAGTCCAGGGTTTAGGCCGTATAATCGCCTTTGTCTCCCCCCTCCTCGTGCTCTCCGCTTGGCATAAATGCTCTATTTCTGCAGCCAGGACAATAGCTGCCTGGTGCCAGCCATTCATTGTTCTGCAAGGGTTTAATCACCGAATGCAGCTTTCTAATCTAAGGACAAAAAAAAAAAAAAAATCCCATTTCCAAGCAGATGATGTGGGCTGTGTGCTTCTTAATCATGCATGTGTTCAAATCAGGAACACCCATTGCACAGAGCAGATGGCATTTGGAGGGGGGAAAAAGGGAGAGGAATATCAGCAAAGAAAATGAGTCTGCTTGCCACGGCAGGACGTCCCTGAGGAGGTGAGTACACGGGCGTCCTCTGCCCACTGCCCCAGACCCTCAGCGCCGGGGCACAAATCACCGTTAGTTTGTATTCTTTGGCACAAATTTTCGTATAAGGGTACTTTCACACTTGCGGTTTTTTCTTCAGTCGCTATCCGCCGTTTTGGAAAACAGTGCAATCCGTTAACAAATTGCGCTGCTTCCCATAGACTTCCAAGACAGGAGAAACACGAGTTTTTGCAGTGCAAACAATACATAATTTATTTAGTGAATATGGTGACAAAGGCTTGAAAGAGTTAAAATGAACACTAAAAGCCGGATCAAAAAATTAGATTTTACATGTACCGAATATAGTAGGTCCAATACATCCATAAGAAATGTCCCTCTGTTTACAACATAAAGGTATACAAAACCATATTCATATATAATCCAGAGGGAACATTAGTATACCCAAATCAGTAATGGCTGTATCAGGGCCAATGGCAGGCAAGAGGGCATAAGGTCAGATGGATGGGTCCAGTACACCCCCAGGAAATGTCCCTCTGTTCACAAAGTATCGGTAAAAGTGCACAAAAACATGTTCACATATAATACAGAGGGAACATTATTATACTCAAATAAAGAGTGGATGTACCGGAACCCATGACAATTGCAGGAGCATGCAGTTAGATCATTCAATCATTAGCATTCCTAGTAAGTCCAGGGTTTTGGCGAGCGCAATGCAGGAAATATCCAGCCACAACTCACACCCCTTATCTGCCAGGCCCACGTCCGATAACAAGTGTGGTAGTGAAGATTTGGATCCGGGAAAGAGGCCCCAAATAGCCCAACGTACGTTTCGATGAAGGTATTCAATCTTCTTCAGGGGATGGGATGCCATGAGGTACGTAGCGAGATGCTGGTTTTTAAATGGTGGCGGTGTCTTTCCGATCCCGGAAGTCACGTAGTGGCGCATGCGCAGATCCGCCCACGAAGTCTCGCGTGATGCACCGCCGTCACATCATCCCGCGCATGCGCGGGAGCGGGGACGCGTCACCATAGCTCCCGCGCATGCGCCCGACATCAGACGGCGGTGACAATCACGGAGACACAGGCAGGGGGACCCGGACATGCGCGCATGAGGACCGGGAAAGGAAGGAGGGTACATACATCAAAACATTATATTACAGGCCACCGATGACAAAGTTTTCCAGAGGGGTCCATAATAACATCATTAGGTGGATAAGGTGCCTATATGGAAAAAACCAAATAAAACCAGCATTAAAAGATGGGACCATAAGAACAGTTAAAAAGGGGGTTAAAAGTCATATTAACAATGACAAGAATTGCAGTAAGGCAAAAGGTGGTCACTCGGAAAATATCAAAACCCACCAAAATAAGAGAATTTTACACCTAGTTTTTTATTTATAACGGTGTTATAGAAAGGAAGCGTAACTGATGGACTCATTAAGTCCCTGGGGGGCCATAGTATCAAGAGTAAGAATCCATTTCACTTCACATTGTGCCAAGCGCTTTTTAAGATCACCACCCCTGATCCCCCCATTTATCATATCAATACCTCTGACTTTCAACTGGGAAGGGTCACAGGAGTGGTGAGTCCTAAAATGCCTTGGCAAGGTTTTCAGAAGTGTATCATCAGTTACCGTCCTGGCTGCGGAAATGTCCCTCACATGTTCTCTAACCCTGATGCGGAGCTCACGTGAGGTGAGCCCCACATATATCAGGGGACAGGTGCAGGTTGCGAAATACACCACGTGTGTAGAACCACACGTGATGTATTGCCGGATATTATAATTTTTCCTGCCATCTGAGGAACAGAACTGTGTACTACGGAGGACATTGCCGCAGGCCAGGCAATGCCCACAGGGGAAACATCCTTGCAATGGACCCCGTGAACCGAAGATGTTGGGTGTAGGGGGGACATAATGACTTCGTACCAAAAAATCTTTCAGATTTCGTCACCGCAGACGTGGAAGGCCTATACACCTGTATTGCACACGAGGATGGGCTAAGAGCAGTCCGCTTTTTCTTGGAGATGTCTGGTCGGGATGATGAAATGGGTGAACTGATTTTGGAGCTGCTCCGCTTCGTCCTGACACACAACTTTTTTGTTTTTAAAGATTAATTTTATTTACAGCGACGCGGCACTGCCATGGGTGCGGCCTGCGCGCCTTCGTACGCCTGCCTCTTCCTTGGATATTGGGAGAGGCTGGTTTTTGGTGACGGAGGCGTGGGGGCATCGGCCCATGTGCAGTGCTGGTATCGTTTTATTGATGATATTCTTTTTGTGTGGCAGGGCCCGGCGGAGCAGCTTGATCGGTTCATGGGGCAGTTGAATAGAAATAAGTTTAACATCAAACTTACATATAAGTGTAGCACTCGCGTGATTGACTTCCTGGACGTCGAAATAACGGTTGACGACAGGGGGTCAATCCAGACGGACGTTTTTCGCAAGAAGACGTCCGTCAACGCGTTGCTACACGCTTAATCTGCCCATAATCCATCTACTATTCGTGCCATCCCCACCGGACAATTTCTGAGAATGAGGCGGATATGCTCTTCTGACAGTAAATTTGAAATTCAGTCATCCGATCTCAGGGCCCGTTTCTCTGATGGGGGTTACAGCAATAGGAACATCAAATTTGGGTACAACAGGGCCAAGAAGACCCCTAGAGCACAATTACTTGCCCACGTCCCCAAGAAACAGGACTCCTTTGATCCTTCAGTAAGGTTCATAGGGACTTATAATGAAAAATGGGATACTATGCGGGACATCATGAGGAAACACTGGCCGGTGTTACTAACCGATCCGGTGCTGGCACAGAACCTCACTGATCGGCCATTAATGACATCTAGACGTGCTAAAAATCTGAAAGATTTTTTGGTACGAAGTCATTATGTCCCCCCTACACCCAACATCTTCGGTTCACGGGGTCCATTGCAAGGATGTTTCCCCTGTGGGCATTGCCTGGCCTGCGGCAATGTCCTCCGTAGTACACAGTTCTGTTCCTCAGATGGCAGGAAAAATTATAATATCCGGCAATACATCACGTGTGGTTCTACACACGTGGTGTATTTCGCAACCTGCACCTGTCCCCTGATATATGTGGGGCTCACCTCACGTGAGCTCCGCATCAGGGTTAGAGAACATGTGAGGGACATTTCCGCAGCCAGGACGGTAACTGATGATACACTTCTGAAAACCTTGCCAAGGCATTTTAGGACTCACCACTCCTGTGACCCTTCCCAGTTGAAAGTCAGAGGTATTGATATGATAAATGGGGGGATCAGGGGTGGTGATCTTAAAAAGCGCTTGGCACAATGTGAAGTGAAATGGATTCTTACTCTTGATACTATGGCCCCCCAGGGACTTAATGAGTCCATCAGTTACGCTTCCTTTCTATAACACCGTTATAAATAAAAAACTAGGTGTAAAATTCTCTTATTTTGGTGGGTTTTGATATTTTCCGAGTGACCACCTTTTGCCTTACTGCAATTCTTGTCATTGTTAATATGACTTTTAACCCCCTTTTTAACTGTTCTTATGGTCCCATCTTTTAATGCTGGTTTTATTTGTTTTTTTCCATATAGGCACCTTATCCACCTAATGATGTTATTATGGACCCCTCTGGAAAACTTTGTCATTGGTGGCCTGTAATATAATGTTTTGATGTATGTACCCTCCTTCCTTTCCCGGTCCTCATGCGCGCATGTCCGGGTCCCCCTGCCTGTGTCTCCGTGATTGTCACCGCCGTCTGGTGTCGGGCGCATGCGCGGGAGCTATGGTGACGCGTCCCCGCTCCCGCGCATGCGCGGGATGATGTGACGGCGGTGCATCACGCGAGACTTCGCGGGCGGATCTGCGCATGCGCCACTACGTGACTTCCGGGATCGGAAAGACACCGCCACCATTTAAAAACCAGCATCTCGCTACGTACCTCATGGCATCCCATCCCCTGAAGAAGATTGAATACCTTCATCGAAACGTACGTTGGGCTATTTGGGGCCTCTTTCCCGGATCCAAATCTTCACTACCACACTTGTTATCGGACGTGGGCCTGGCAGATAAGGGGTGTGAGTTGTGGCTGGATATTTCCTGCATTGCGCTCGCCAAAACCCTGGACTTACTAGGAATGCTAATGATTGAATGATCTAACTGCATGCTCCTGCAATTGTCATGGGTTCCGGTACATCCACTCTTTATTTGAGTATAATAATGTTCCCTCTGTATTATATGTGAACATGTTTTTGTGCACTTTTACCGATACTTTGTGAACAGAGGGGCATTTCCTGGGGGTGTACTGGACCCATCCATCTGACCTTATGCCCTCTTGCCTGCCATTGGCCCTGATACAGCCATTACTGATTTGGGTATACTAATGTTCCCTCTGGATTATATATGAATATGGTTTTGTATACCTTTATGTTGTAAACAGAGGGACATTTCTTATGGATGTATTGGACCTACTATATTCGGTACATGTAAAATCTAATTTTTTGATCCGGCTTTTAGTGTTCATTTTAACTCTTTCAAGCCTTTGTCACCATATTCACTAAATAAATTATGTATTGTTTGCACTGCAAAAACTCGTGTTTCTCCTGTCTTGGAATTAATTAGGAGTTTGTGCCACCTGTGTGATCCCTGGATACTCAGGGACGCCGGGTATATGACTAGTATGGTATTCTGGAAATTTGTTATGATATTCCCATAGACTTGTATGGACGACGCATTACGACTGATGGTCCTGTGTTGCATCCGCTGGCCGACGCTGCGTTGCATCCGCCGGACGGAAAGAACGCAGCATGTAGCGTTTTTCTGCGCTTCCCAGAGTGTCAAAAAAACGCAATGTGCTGGATTCCGTCTGTGTCCGTCATTTTTATAATGGAAGCCTATGGTGGTGGAATCCGTCGGAATCCGTCATTTGACGGATTCCTGTAACGTATCCGTTTTTACACAACTGCGCATGCTCAATTTAGTAAATTGGTGGAAAAAAAGCTACAACGGATTCCGTTGTTTTGCAGGATCCGTCACTTCAGTTGTGCCACTATATGCAACGCATCCGTTACATCCGTCACACAACGCAATGCGATGGATGCTGCACAACACAAGTGTGAAACCAGCCTTGGGCAGATTTACATTGTTCTACCTGCATTTCCGCTATAGTGACTTTAATTGCACAATAAAAAAAAAAAAAAGCAAAATCCTTGTAGTAAAGCAATCCCATTCACAACCATTATTCGTAAAGAGTCCGGGAAACCTCATCTCAGTCTGGGGTGTCGCAGCCAAACTCTTATGTGCAAAATTGGCACTAGATATGGGGTGATTTGCAAGAAGAACTGATCGTAAGGCTCTGTGCCCACGTAGCATATTTTCATGCAGTTACGCTGTGATCTGCACCACAGCGTAACTGCATGCGTCCTGCGTCCCCAGCACAATCTATGAAGATTGTGCCTAACCCATGCCCACGTGGCGTATTAGAACGCAGCGATTCGGCTGCTGCCAAATCGCTGCGTTCTAAGACGTGACATCCATGTCACTTCTTTCGTGCGCTTTGCATGCTGTCTATAGGGAGAGGCAGCATTCAGAGCGCACGAATTCTGCAGGCACCAGGCGCTTCAGAGCGGAGCTTTTCAGCTGCGCTCTGAAGCGGACCTTGTACGCTGCGGTGCAGAGCGCACACGTGGGCACATAGCCTATAGGCCCTCCATACACATGAAACGAGTGTCGGCCGATACCGCCAATATCGACAGATTCCGCCAGTCGTCTGATGTGTAAGGGGGTGCCATCCAACTGATGGTCATGGGAGATGTCAATCAGGCACGTTCGATTTTGGACCGCCGATCAAATTGTTCTCAGACGTCTCAGTCGGCAGCTTTCTCATAGAAAACACAGGAGATCTCGACCTAGACAGAGCCCCTGTGTATAGGAAAGACGGCTGTGCTGAACGATCAACTGAAGCCACCTAATGTGTATGGACAGCATAAAGGGCACCTGTCAGTAGGCTCATCCATCCTAAACCATGCATGCGAGCACGAAAGTCATAAAATGATGAATAAAATGACACCTTGATATCGATGATCCGATGTTTTATTCCAGAGAAATCCATGTTTTTCTTAATATGTAAATGAGCTGTTATGATAGGTGTCCGCCCATAGATCTTAACAGCTCATTTACATAATAAGAAAAATGTGGATTCCTCTGGGATACAACATCGTATCGCAGATATCAAGGTATCATTTTATTCACCTTTCTATGACCTACATGTCCATATAGACGGCTTAAGATGGTTGTTCCTACTGACGGATTCCCTTTAAGTCAAACAGGTGTGGGGGGTTTCACCATAACAACAATCCTGGGGTACAAGACAATGGAGCACGAAATAAAACTCTGTATTGGACCACTGGCGCCATTTGTAGTCAGGAAGCACGTGCTGAACCCAACTACTAGGAAAGCAGCCCGATGGGTATGGAGGGTGTATAAGGCTTTTCATTGTGGTTGAGGGCTCTAAAAAGAAACATTTTGTTAGTGGGAAGCCATTAGTTGTCTGGACATATTTTGGATGGTGTTATTCGAATTTTTCGTGAGGAGAATAAAATAGGTTTAAAAAACAAAACATGAAAAACATTGATGTATCCACATTTCCCAGATTCATTAAGTTATCTATAAAGGGTCGTCCAATATTTGAAAAACTTGGCTGTCGCCTTCCAAACAAAGAAAACACGCCACCGCCTGTCTTCTGGTTGGGCGTGGTATTGCAGCTCAGCAAAAATGAAAAGAATGGTGCAGAGCTGAAGAAAGGGGCGGCGCTTTCTTTTTTTGGAAGAAGACAGACATGTTTTTGTGGACAACTCTATGTGGCTAGTTGTGGTCTGTAATGGGCAAGTATCAGACGAGTGGGGCCCAATGGGGGAAATTAAATTGAGTTTTATTCCATTCCATGGCTGATACCACTGCGTATAGACTGTTGGGAATAAAAAGAAACAGATGGCAATTTACTTTTGCGACATACTATGTGGATGTGACCCCATTATTTATTTTCCTCCCCCCTTTGTAAGTGTGATCCCATTATATATTGTCCTCCCCTCTATGTGGGTGTGACCACAGTATTTATTTTTCTCCCCTCTATGTGGGTGTGACCACAGTATTTATGTTCTTCCCCTCTATGTGGGTGTGACCCCATTTTTCTCCCCTCTATGTGGGTGTGACCCCATTTTTCTCCCCTCTATGTGGGTGTGACCACAGTATATATTTTCCTCCCCTCTATGTGGGTGTGACCCCCCCCCCATTATTTATTTTTCTCCCCCCTTATTATTTTCCTCCCCTCTTTGTGGGTGTAACCACAGTATTTATTTTTCTCCCCTCTATGTGGATGTGACCCCATTTTTCTCCCCTCTATCTGTGTGTGTCCCATTATTTATTTTTCTCGCCTCTATGTGGGTGTGACCACAATATATATTTTTCTGCCCTTTGTGGGTGTGACCCCATTTTTCTCCCCTCTATGTGGGTCTGACCCCATTTTCCTCCCCTCTATGTTGGTGTGACCCCATTTTTCTCCCCTCTATGTGGGTGTGACCACAGTATATAGTTTCCTCCCCTCTATGTGGGTGTGACCACAGTATATAGTTTCCTCCCCTCTATGTGGGTGTGACCACAGTATATAGTTTCCTCCCCTCTATGTGGGTGTGACCACAGTATATAGTTTCCTCCCCTCTATGTGGGTGTGACCACAGTATATAGTTTCCTCCCCTCTATGTGGGTGTGACCACAGTATATAGTTTCCTCCCCTCTATGTGGGTGTGACCACAGTATATAGTTTCCTCCCCTCTATGTGGGTGTGACCACAGTATATAGTTTCCTCCCCTCTATGTGGGTGTGACCACAGTATATAGTTTCCTCCCCTCTATGTGGGTGTGACCACAGTATATAGTTTCCTCCCCTCTATGTGGGTGTGACCACAGTATATAGTTTCCTCCCCTCTATGTGGGTGTGACCACAGTATATAGTTTCCTCCCCTCTATGTGGGTGTGACCACAGTATTTATTTTTCTCCCCTCTATGTGGGTGTGACCCCATTTTTCTCCCCTCTGTGGGTGTGAGCACAGTATACATTTTCCTCTCCTCTATGTGGGTGTGACACATTATTTATTTTCCACCCCTTTGTGGGTGTGACCGCATTATTTATTCCCCCTCCCTCTATGTGGGCGTGACCCCATTTTTCTCCCCTCTATGTGTGTGTGTCCCATTATTTATTTTCCTCCCCTCTATGTGGGTAGGACCTCATTATTTTCCTCCCCTCTATGTGGGTAGGACCTCATTATTTTCCTCCCCTCTATGTGGGTGTGACCTCATTATTTCCTCCCCTCTATGTGGATGTCACCCCATTTTCCTCCCCTCTATATTGATGTGACCCCATTTTTCTCCCCTCTATGTGGGTGTGACCACAATATATATTTTCCTCCCCTCTATGTGGGTAGGACCTCATTATTTCCTCCCCTCTATGTGGGTAGGACCTCATTATTTCCTCCCCTCTATGTGGGTAGGACCTCATTATTTCCTCCCCTCTATGTGGGTGTGACCTCATTATTTCCTCCCCTCTATGTGGGTGTGACCTCATTATTTCCTCCCCTCTATGTGGGTGTGACATCTATTTATTTTCCTCTCCTCCCCTTTTATTTTGTCGATTATTAAGCATTATTGGCACATTTGCGGCCTTTTATTGTGTGGAGGGCTAAAGTATTTTTTTGCCTTCTATAGACATAGCTGACTGCAGAATGAGTTGTCTGAGAATCCATCAGTGAGCTCCTGACAGTTTTTGTAACCATTTGTCTGCCTTTTCCAGAATTCCTCGGTGCTGATTTATCACCGTAGACCACATCAAAGTTGAGCTGAACTTTGTGGTCCTTAGTCAGATGGGAGGAGCTCAGTAAAAGACAGATAAGAGAGTTAGACTCACTGAACGTTTCTCACAAATCTCATTCTGCAGCCAGCAATGTGCGGGGAAACAAAGAGCTTGTAAGAGCTGAACGGTGCCACATTGTTAATGAAATCCAAATCCAAAAATAGTTTTTTAGCCCCAGATACATGCGTGTAAGTATTCTCCCTATGGCCTAAGACACACTTCCGCAAAAAAACGTCCGTATGACACGGTCCGTTTTCCGGGTCCATGTTCTGTATTTTTGGGGCGTTTCTCCGGTACGTATGGCATCCGTGTGATGGCGTATGCGAGCCGTGTGTCCGTGTGGAATGTCCGTATTGACATAAAATACGTACGTGTGCTGTCCGTGTGCTGTCCGTTTTTTAAGATCCGTATTCTTACCCAATTAACGTTGTTAATCATTCATCATGAGATCCTGGTGTTGTTGTTTGCCATCAATTGACCTGATTGGTAACAAGTGTTTCAGATTTTGTGATGAAAAACGGACACGGACGATACGTGCTGAACACGGACATACTCCGTGTGCGCTCCGTGCAGGCACGGACCCATAGACTAAAGCGGGTCCGAGCCTGCGTGCTGCCGGACAAAAACGGATATGTCGTCCGTGTAGAAAAGCGCACACACGTACTTGCCACACGTGTGCCATCTACCATTGAATAACATGGGTCTCCGTGTGTACGTGTCTCCGGTACATGCAAATACGTACCGCACACGTACAAAAAAAACGGATGTGTGTTGCGGGGTCTATAGAAAAATCGCTTTCTTTATGTGCGCAGAATGGGAACGGGAAGAGAAGGCGCCTATAGACCGGCTGATTGTTGGCTATATTCGGACCGATCCCTATAGGCACATAGATATTTTATATAAGCCAGTCCAAAAATACTAGACATAATTTCTCTTTTTCCTGCGTAAACTATGCTGCAGTCCTATGCAAAATGCCAACTGCACAAAAATATCCCATTTCCCATGACCAGATGATAGATCGATGGCGGCTACGACTGTATGATCCGGTGCGAATGGCTGGAAGCCACCGCAGGGCTTGTGTGCAACAAGGGAGGCCGGCAGATGTGAGATGCGAGTAGCCCCTTCGCAATGTAGAGGAAGTGGGTGATCATTAATTTCCTGACGACTGAGTAAAGCGATGGGTGGAGATTTCTGTGTATCTGGGCTTCTGCTCCTCGCACACAGCTTCTCTTCTGCTTCCTACAGAGCTGCACACAGGGGCTGGAGACCATCCACAAAGCCCGCCCGGCTGAGAGGTAAGATGCCGGGGACCCAGCCTGTGATTGCCCCTCGTCCTCACACCACATTGTCCTCTGTCATTGTACCATGCAGCGGACCACTCCGTGTCACACATTGTGTCATTTCTGCCTTTGTGTCTCTTACATTGTACGTGTGATTCCGTGTCACTTCTACACTTGTAGGCTACATTGTAACGATGCCGTGATATCTAATATAAATCCTATACATTGTAGCGATGTCGTACTATCGGATATAAATCCTATACATTGTAGCGATGCCGTGATATCTAATATAAATCCTATACATTGTAGCGATGCCGTGATATCTAATATAAATCCTATACATTGTAGCGATGTCGTACTATCGGTTATAAATCCTATACATTGTAGCGATGCCGTGATATCTAATATAAATCCTATACATTGTAACGATGCCGTGATATCTAATATAAATCCTATACATTGTAGCGATGCTGTACTATCGGATATAAATCCTATACATTGTAGCGATGTCGTACTATCGGATATAAATCCTATACATTGTAGCGATGTCATACTATCGGATATAAATCCTATACATTATAGCAATGTCGTACTATCGGATATAAATCCTATACATTATAGCAATGTCGTACTATCGGATATAAATCCTATACATTGTAGCGATGTCATACTATCGGATATAAATCCTATACATTGTAGCGATGTCATACTATCGGATATAAATCCTATACATTGTAGCGATGTCATACTATCGGATATAAATCCTATACATTGTAGCGATGCCGTACGATCGGATAGAAATCCTATACATTGTAGCAATGCTGTACGATCGGATATAAATCCTATACATTGTAGCGATGACGTACGATTGGCTATAATTCCATATAGTGTAAAACCTTCCATAATACATTATATTCTGGCTTTAACAATTTATCCTACTTTGTATTAATTACCTTCTATATCGCATTGTATATTTATTATACTTTATAGAATACTTTATCACATCTATAATGTGTTGTAGTTTTTCTACCTCTTCTATCATTCATTTTTCTTTTACATACTTTCTAATATGTGTTGTATTCTCTCTACACCCTCTATAATACACCGTATCCTCTCTACACCCTCTATAATACACAGTATCCTCTCTACACACTCTATAATACACAGTATCCTCTCTACACCCTCTATAATACACTGTATCCTCTCTACACCCTCTATAATACACTGTATCCTCTCTACACCCTCTATAATACACTGTATCCTCTCTACACCCTCTATAATACACCGTATCCTCTCTACACCCTCTATAATACACTGTATCCTCTCTACACCCTCGATAATACGCTGGTTCCTCCCTACACCCTCTATAATACACAGTATCCTCTCTACACCCTCTATAATACACTGTATCCTCTCTACACCCTCTATAATACACAGTATCCTCTCTACACCCTCTATAATACACAGTATCCTCTCTACACACTCTATAATACACAGTATCCTCTCTACACACTCTATAATACACAGTATCCTCTCTACACCCTCTATAATACACTGCATCCTCTCTACACCCTCTATAATACACCGTATCCTCTCTACACCCTCTATAATACACCGTATCCTCTCTACACCCTCTATAATACACCGTATCCTCTCTACACCCTCTATAATACACCGTATCCTCTCTACACCCTCTATAATACACCGTATCCTCTCTACACCCTCTATAATACACCGTATCCTCTCTACACCCTCTATAATACACCGTATCCTCTCTACACCCTCTATAATACACTGTATCCTCTCTCCACCCTCTATAATACACTGTATCCTCTCTACACCCTCTATAATACACTGTATCCTCTCTCCACCCTCTATAATACACAGTATCCTCTCTACACCCTCTATAATACACTGTATCCTCTCTACACCCTCTATAATTCACCGCATCTTCTCTACACCCTCTATAATACACCGTATCCTCTCTACACCCTCTATAATACACCGTATCCTCTCTACACCCTCTATAATACACCGTATCCTCTCTACACCCTCTATAATACACCGTATCCTCTCTACACCCTCTATAATACACCGTATCCTCTCTACACCCTCTATAATACACTGTATCCTCTCTACACCCTCTATAATACACAGTATCCTCTCTACACCCTCTATAATACACTGTATCCTCTCTACACCCTCTATAATTCACCGCATCTTCTCTACACCCTCTATAATACACCGTATCCTCTCTACACCCTCTATAATACACCGTATCCTCTCTACACCCTCTATAATACACCGTATCCTCTCTACACCCTCTATAATACACCGTATCCTCTCTACACCCTCTATAATACACTGTATCCTCTCTACACCCTCTATAATACACCGTATCCTCTCTACACCCTCTATAATACACCGTATCCTCTCTACACCCTCTATAATACACTGTATCCTCTCTACACCCTCTATAATACACAGTATCCTCTCTACACCCTCTATAATACACCGTATCCTCTCTACACCCTCTATAATACACTGTATCCTCTCTACACCCTCTATAATACACCGTGTCCTCTCTACACCCTCTATAATACACTGTATCCTCTACACCCTCTATAATACACCGTATCCTCTCTACACCCTCTATAATACACTGTATCCTCTCTACACCCTCTATAATACACTGTATCCTCTCTACACCTTCTATAATACACCGTATCCTCTCTACACCCTCTATAATACACCGTATCCTCTCTACACCCTCTATAATACACCGTATCCTCTCTACACCCTCTATAATACACCGTATCCTCTCTACACCCTCTATAATACACCGTATCCTCTCTACACCCTCTATAATACACCGTATCCTCTCTACACCCTCTATAATACACCGTGTCCTCTCTACACCCTCTATAATACACTGTATCCTCTACACCCTCTATAATACACCGTATCCTCTCTACACCCTCTATAATACACTGTATCCTCTCTACACCCTCTATAATACACTGTATCCTCTCTACACCTTCTATAATACACCGTATCCTCTCTACACCCTCTATAATACACCGTATCCTCTCTACACCCTCTATAATACACCGTATCCTCTCTACACCCTCTATAATACACCGTATCCTCTCTACACCCTCTATAATACACCGTATCCTCTCTACACCCTCTATAATACACCGTATCCTCTCTACACCCTCTATAATACACCGTATCCTCTCTGCACCCTCTATAATACACTGTATCCTCTCTCCACCCTCTATAATACACTGTATCCTCTCTACACCCTCTATAATACACTGTATCCTCTCTCCACCCTCTATAATACACTGTATCCTCTCTACACCCTCTATAATACACTGTATCCTCTCTACACCCTCTATAGTGGTCATGAAGGTATTTTCCAGGAGTAGCGCCCCTCCCCGTCGCAGGCTGAGCGCAGTATTACAGCTCTGCTCCATCCTATACCAGACACTGACTGTGGACACTTTTGGTGTATTTTTGGGAGGGGACGCACCAGATTGCACTGATTTCTCCCCGGTTGATGATATAGTCGGTGCTGTGCCCGGTGTCGTCCATCATCCGCTGCTCCCCGGGCACAATTATATTTTACTATAATGATTGATTACTACAAGGTAATTTCTGTTTACACCTTACATTAAGGCACCATTTAAAAGAAAAACAAACACAATCCGCCCCCTCGATTTCAGCACAAAGTCATCGGGAGCACAGAGGCGGCCATTGTGCGGCCCGGAGTGAGGAGAGGGGGATAAAGCCACCCGGCCATCGCTCTCACCAAAATAACCGCGTTCTTTATAGATTTTTCTCTCCTAATGCCATTCATAAATACAATGCTGCCTCTGTGCGGCTTCGGGGAGCACAGATTGGGCAAATTGCTGCTTTCAGGATAAAAATAAATATTCTGCGATAAGTCCATAGCTGCAGAAAAGCCTGTATTCTCCTAATATTGAAGCGAGGTGTACGTGAAGAGGCGCGCAAATGTAACCGAACACGTAAAATGACAGCCGGCATTAATGCAATGTCTGTCTCCATGGACCCGTGCGTTCCCCGCACCTTATACAGCGTCCTCCGTAAGCTATTTCAGTACTGTTGTCACGGCAACCGTGTGGTGTCATTGCATTTAATTTATGATGGCGATAAACAGAACCGTCCAACCCCCAAAGCCACAAGTATGTGTATGCATGTACATTACTGAGGACGGCCTATGTCAGCGATCATCTATCCCTCTATCTATCTATCCCTCTATCTATCCCTCTATCTATCCCTCTATCTATCCCTCTATCTATCTATCCCTCTATCTCTCCATCTATCTATCCCTCTATCTATCCCTCTATCTATCTATCTATCTATCCCTCTGTCTATCCCTCTATCTCTCCATCTATCTATCCCTCTATCTCTCCATCTATCTATCCCTCTGTCTATCCCTCTATCTCTCCATCTATCTATCCCTGTCTATCCCTCTGTCTATCCATCTATCTATCCCTCTATCTCTCCATCTATCTATCCCTCTATCTATCTATCTATCTATCTATCTATCTATCCCTCTATCTATCTATCTATCCCTCTATCTATCTATCTCTCCATCTATCTATCCCTCTATCTATCCCTCTATCTATCTATCCCTCTATCTATCTATCTCTCCATCTATCTCTCCATCTATCTATCTATCCCTCTATCTATCTATCCCTCTATCTATCTATCCCTCTATCTATCTATCCCTCTATCTATCTATCCCTCTATCTATCTATCCCTCTATCTATCTATCTCTCCATCTATCTCTCCATCTATCTATCTATCCCTCTATCTTATCTGTCTATCCATCCCGCATTTTAGTATAAAGCAACCTCAAAACTGCAAGGTATGAATGACAGTTCATATATCTTGGTTCTGTAACCTGTCATATTTGGCCAAAAGGCTATCACAATTACATTGCTTTTCTTTTTCTATTATACCTCATAGCTGCACTCACTACTCTGCTGGTGCAGACACTGTGTACATACATTACTGATCCTGAGTTACCTCCTGTATTATACTCCAGAGCTGCACTCACTATTCTGCTGGTGCTGTCACTGTGTACATACATTACATTACTTATCATGTGACTCAGGATTAATAATGTAATGTATGTACACAGTGAGTGCAGCTCTGGAGGTGAGGCGTCCCCAGTGTCTGGACCTCACTAAGGCTCTTTTCACCCTGCACTTTGTATCCGTTATCACCACCACAGGGAAAGGTTCATACAGCAAAGCCTCCATAGATCCATATTCCTGAGACAGCAGCTGTTCTCGCTTCCGTAGATCCCTATTCTGCACTCAGTAGCCGTTCTCACCTCCATTGATCCCTATTCTGCAGACAGCAGCCATTCTCGCCTCCACAGATCCCTATTCAGCAGACACCGGCCGTTCTCGCCTCTACAGATCCCTATTCAGCAGACAGCGGCCGTTCTCGCCTCCATAGATCCCTATTCAGCAGACAGCAGCTGTTCTCGCCTTCATAGATCCCTATTCAGCAGGTAGCGGCCGTTCTCGCCTCCATAGATCCCTATTCAGCAGGCAGCGGCCGTTCTCGCCTCCATAGATCCCTATTCAGCAGACAGCGGCCGTTCTCGCCTCCATAGATCCCTATTCAGCAGACACCAGCCGTTCTCGCCTCCATAGATCCCTATTCAGCAGACACCGGCCGTTCTCGCCTCCATAGATCCCTATTCAGCAGACACCGGCCGTTCTCGCCTCCATTGATCCCTATTCAGCAGACACCGGCCGTTCTCGCCTCCATTGATCCCTATTCAGCAGACACCGGCCGTTCTCGCCTCCATTGATCCCTATTCAGCAGACACCGGCCGTTCTCGCCTCCATTGATCCCTATTCAGCAGACACCGGCCGTTCTCGCCTCCATAGATCCCTATTCAGCAGACACCGGCCGTTCTCGCCTCCATAGATCCCTATTCAGCAGACACCGGCCGTTCTTGCCTCCATAGATCCCTATTCAGCAGACACCGGCCGTTCTCGCCTCCATTGATCCCTATTCAGCAGACACCGTCCGTTTTTGCCTCCTTTAGTATTTTCCGGACTTCTGCGTATAACAGAAGGAAAAAGCGCAGTCTGAAAGGAGCCTTATCCGAGGTGACGCTGAGGCGGGCTGCGGAGGACATCTTTCTAGGTACGGCTTATTGGCTGGATCATTTTTAAATGTACTCGAATGTTATAATCTAATCCTCTGCGACCATCTGCTCCTCATCCAGAATGAAATCATTCAATTATAGATTCTTTATAGGAAAACAGCTGTGTCAGAGATTTCCCAACACTCAAAGGCCAGCGCACTGAATGAATGCAGCCATCCGATCCGTGACCTGGGCAACCCGGACCCCCAGCCGGCCGCATTCAGGGGCTTCCTTTATTTGGCAGCTTCTTTCTCTTTAATTCTCTTAGGGAATCTTGGTCAGGGGCCGCAGGGCTGTGTTTGCAGTTGCTCCTTGTTACCTCTGAGGGTGCTAATAAAAGACCCCTGGAAAGTGAGCGATCAGCAGTGATCGCCAACGGAAGGGTCTTTGGATGTACATTTTCCCTGGAGCAGCCACTACTGGTGAAATGTTGTATTACATGTGAATGAATGAATCACAATACATGGATTTTTTTTTTTGTTCTCTTTTTCTACTTCTTCCTTCCCACTACAAGAAAGTATTTAGCTTTCTTACTCCCGCTGCATGTGGGCTGTCATGTGGAAGTCCCTTCCTCATACTATTCGTCATCCTAATAGGAACAGCAGCTCTGGAGCACAAAATACTGCTAGACAAAAAAAAGAAAAAGCAAAGCCGTGTGCACACTGAGAGAAAAGGAGCAGTCGATTTTATTAATTGGGTGGGGAGATACAGCTATTGACTTCTCTTTCTGAAATTTCCATTTCCTTATTATGAAATATAAGGTTATTTTTTACATGTCGAAAGGTTATTCAGAATTTTTCTATTTGTGACGACTCAGTGTCATTAAGGAATATCTGGCCACTTGTGTGGCGAGTGAACTATTCTTAGTTATGCCAGAGATATTGTTCCTTTCTTTGGTGAATCAAGGGACATGTGCCATTGTTTAATGTGCGACTATCCGGTTCCCTTTTTTGTATGCCAACTTGTGGAATGCCTGCTGATCATGGATTGCATCAGCCTCCTGCGGAGTACTAGTCTGCATCATCTGGAAGACAATCAAATTAGTGAAAAATGAAAGGACAGCCATGATTATCTTCCCCCAATCCTGTGGGACACAATGCCCTGAAATGGGAGCTGAGGGATATAAAAAAGGGCCTGCTCTGTCACTGGTGATTCCACAGGACTGCAGCCTAGGGACCATGGTTCCAGCTGGTGGATTACAGAGCTGCTCCACTACTCAACACTGAGTCCACAAATGTATTTGGATAACTCAGGTTGGGACTATTTGGTCACCTGGCCACATACTGTCATGGATGACAGACAACCTTATGGTGTCTGGCTGTAGAAGGTCGCTGCGTTTGGCTGCACAAAATGCTACTTGATATTCAATTCCTTCTTCTGTAGTGTGAATGGAATTCTATGTTCTTTGATAGGGTTCACTCTTTCCCTTTTAGAACCCTGTGGAGATCTTTAAATTTCAGCTACCAATCCTTATCCCCTCCCTGTGTCTTTATATACCTGCATTACCCCTTGTTTGTTGCTGCTGATATAGTTTTCTGTACAGTCCAGATTGCAAGCAGTCGGCTTGTAATCTTCTGCAAACATGTTGTATTTTTGCTGTTATTCTCCCAAAGTCATCTTGGAGATAAGTTGTTTGTTTGTTTGCTTTCCCCTCTTTGTTTTCCCTGCGTGTTTTTTAGGACTTAGTGGGGTTGACTAGTGCTCATCCCGCCCAATCATTACCTAGGGCCTAGTTCAGGGTCAGCTAGGGTCTAGGTATCCTGGTCGGCGCATAGGTGCGGAACCTACGTAGGGTGGTGAGGGAAGCCAGGGACCAGCGGAAGAGTTTTTCAGGGGTCACCATCTCCCCCCTTCCCTAGAGATAGGGTTTCCCTTTTTCCTCCTCTTCCTTTTCGTCGGTATTTCACCATACCTATCGTGACACATACCTCACTGTGCTTGGCTGCTATCTCCTCTCAGTTGGTGCCCACCAAAAGCAGAGTGCTACTGGCTGGGGTAGTGGCCATGGATGCCCTGAAGTCACTGAGGTTCTAGTACTAGGTGAGTCAGTGGAAGGTTATGACTTTGTCACTTGCACCATCTCGCATTCATGTTAGGAATATACTATAGGCTGTTGTCTTGTTGTCTGTTGGGAGCCCAATAAGGTGTTACCAGATTATGGTACCTTCACCCTGTGTTGTCTGTGTAGTGTTCTGCTCACAGACCATGGCTCATCCCACTGAATGCCTGTACTCCTTCCCTATGTGGTCTTTCTAAAGACAGCCAGGCCAGCGGATGAGCGCACCCCTGAACCTCGTTTCCCCACTATTGTTTTATGAAATTTGCTTAGTAATATTTGCATTTTTATGTTTTGCAAAGTGTCAAAGAGCACCAGAGGCCGCCTGTAGTGTACAAGGATGTCAGTGGATTGCCCAGAGGCACAGCCTTTCTTAAAGGGGATGTTTCACTGGATTTTTTCAGTTTGAACTGAGTACATTCTCCAACTACTGCCGGTTCACTGATTCAGGAACAATTTTTCTTTTTTGTCTGTGCCTGTCTGTTACAAAGTTATGTCCCACGAAATAACATGCACATTTACCCTTTAAGCAACTGAGCGTTTACCAGGGAACTTCTCTGTGGGTGTTTTTACTTTTCCTCCTCTGGCTGACTGACCAATCGAAACATTGCAACGCCCACAGAGAAGTTCTCTGGTAAACACCCAGTGGCTTAAAGGGGACATTTGCATCTTTATTTGAAGGAGACCCAAATTTGGAACCGAGAAGCACAGAGGGAAAACAAAAACTGTTCCCGAATCGGAAGAGAATCTGCTTTTTCTACTGTGTTAATAAAGGGTAGTTTCATTAGGGACCATCCCTTTGAAGTCCCTGGGTACTGCTTTTTTTCAACCGCTGATTTTGCATGGGACTTCTGCAGCCGGCCAGGATTTTTCTTGTAGTATTACAGATAAATTTACTAGGACTACTTGAGCCCACCATACAGGAGCCGCTCTAGAGAAGGTTGTAGGCAGAGATGTCCACATAGGACATGGACGCGGGTTGTCTTCATGTCACCTTTAAACATCCTTGGCTTTTGGCGGCCATATTTGATGAGATCCTGCTGCTCAGCCCCTTGAACATTGATGATCCCCTTACTCCTGTGGTTGCAGGATTATATGGGGTAATGGGCAGAAGGTGTTGAGATTGGTAAGGAGCTTTAGATAAATCATAGGTTATTTTGGGATTAGCCCCTTTTTCCCTTAGTCTAGTGTCATTGTCACGTGGAATAACCTAAATCCCAGATGCTGGTGTCACAGCCGACACAGGTCTGATTTGTGTCAGCTCTCCATAAATCTGCAGCTCCGAGTTGTGTTCAACAAATGTGCAAAAATGAGAATCCCGTTTCCTCCATTTCTTTCCTGTATCTTGAGCAGCTGTCACTGTTTTCTGCTGCAAGAGGTAGAGCGTGAGTCATCAGCGGAGTCGTCATCCCGGGCTCACGGTTGCGTAGATACAGAGTACATTACAATAAGGGCATCGCGGATAAGAAGATGCTATGGTCACCATACAGTGCCCGGAGCCCAATGTAACCGACCCGCTCCCCGTGTAACAAGATAGCGGCTATGGTTAACCCCAACCTCACCCAGATGCCACCATCTGTAGCTTTTTACTTGCTGTAATGACCAAATTTTGCTTCTGTGGTTCTGCGACTGTGTTCTCCTCCACGTGACTTTTTTGTTTGAGAAATTAATAGGCAGCTACATGTGAAGTCTGACAGATTGAAAAAAAATAATAGAACTGTCCTTAAACATCCTATTAAATGTGTCCGAAACGCCAAGTTGTAGCGTTCCACAAACCTCCATGACCGCATTTGCCGACAGCATCTTTAAAACAGCAGACACTAACGGCAGGCCGCAGTGGCGTAACGGAATCTGATGGGCCCTGGTGCAAAATTTGGACCTGAGCCCCATCCTGGGTTGGTCAGATGTATGGACCCTTATAGCACTCTAAATTTTATTATACATGTTCTCCCCCCGTGTAATAATGTCCTCAATTGTGATCCCATTCTGTAATAATGTCCCCATCCTAGGCCCCTTCCTGTAAGAATATCCCCCATCCTGGTTCCCTTTCTAGTAATAATATTCCCATGCTGGGAATCTTCCTGTATAAATGTCCCCTATCCTGATCCTCTTTCTGTAATAGTATCCCCCATCCTGATCCAATTTCTGCAATAATATCCCCCATCTTGAACGCCTTCCTGTAATAATGTCCCCATCCTGGACCCATTCCAGTAATAATGTCCCCATCCTGGGCATCTTCTTGTATAACTGTTTCCCATCCTGATCCAATTTCTGCAATAATATCCCCCATCCTGGACCCCTTCCAGTAATAATGTCCCCATCCTGGACCCCTTCCAGTAATAATGTCCCCATCCTGGACCCCTTCCAGTAATAATGTCCCCATGCTGGACCCCTTCCAGTAATAATGTCCCCATCCTGGACCCCTTCCAGTAATAATATCCCTATCCTGGACCCCTTCCAGTAATAATATCCTTATCCTGGACCCCTTCCAGTAATAATATCCTTATCCTGGACCCCTTCCAGTTATAATGTTCCCATCCTGGACCCCTTCCAGTTATAATGTTCCCATCCTGGACCCCTTCCAGTTATAATGTTCCCATCCTGGACCCCTTCCAGTAATAATATCTCCATCCTGGACCCCTTCCAGTAATAATATCCCCATCCTGGACCCCTTCCAGTAATAATATCCCCATCCTGGACCCCTTCAACTAATAATGTTCCCATGCTTGACCCCTTCCAGTAATAATGTCCCCATGCTTGACCCCTTTCAGTAATAATGTCTCCATCCTGTACTCATGTCCCCCATCCCCCATTTAAAAAAAAAATATTCTTCTTACTTTCCCTCACTCCCATGATATGTAGCATCCTCTTCCATAGCCGCTGCAGAGGCTGGCAGCTGACTCCATTGTGCCTGCTAGCGGCCATGTATCATTTAACTGCCTTGTGCTGCTAGGATGGGCATGCCAATGTCAGCTGCCAGCCTCTGATTGGCCGGAGGTCTGTATTGTGGTGCAGGGAGCCAGCGGGTCTCTGCACCGCAATATATTGCAACTGAATCTGAGGACACACATTCGGCTGAAATAACCAGAGGTGTTGGCTGTCTCCTCTCCAGCACTGGCCCAATCGCCCCCGGCCGTGAGCACCACCACTCCATTAATTTCCTGTAGACTGACAGAGATAGCCGAATGCAGCACTCGATTCCAAATACGCATCTCAGAAGCCCATTTTGGAACATTGATGGTTGGACTCCCACAGATTTACAAGTTTCTACCTCTCCTAAGGATACATGTTGGATATTATTTGTTTATCCATTTGATCATATTTTTTTCGATGTCTGATCATAAAGTAATGGCACTTCCCAACCTTGGGAACTTCTAACTTCTCCATTACTAGATGGGAATCCAGGGACGGTGCAGCCGGCCAGGCTTGTGCCTGTAGCATCACACTGGGGCCATCCATGTAATGCGATGACTGTTGAGGTCTGCCAGTGTGGAGGCACGTTCTCATAGGAGAACATTGTTAGTAGTGGACTCCTCTCTCCATCTGTATGCTCAAATGGCCCATGCACCGGGGTGGTCTTCACGTTTCCTTTAATCTCTCAACACAAGTGGACGTACCAGTGCATCTGCATTGAGGTCCACATGTATGGAGGGGGCTCAGGAGCACACAGCAGATGAGTTGCTCAAATCTTTGCCCCATGCAATGATAATCAATGATTCTGGAGATATGTCCTGAAGTTAATGTGTATAATTTCTATTGACAGGCACAAGACCCCCGTCTCTGGGGTGGGGCGTAGTTTCCGCTGTATATCTCTCTATATATAGCAGTGGTTATAGTCTATATGCAGGAGTCCTTCGCTTCTCCACAACCCAGAATTTATGTCTCCTCGACCTGACTCGCCTTGTAGGGGATCTCGCTTCCAAGCATTGAGTTTATTGTGGGGCATCTGGCTTCTGTCAGTGGAGAGACCCTGTCATTACATAATGGTCTCAGTCGTTCATTACTAAAGACCCATCAGACCATGAGCAAATCCTCCTAAACCATAGAGAGCACGAGCATGTTCCTCTACTGAAGCCCATAAATCCTGACCATGAAGAAGCCCCGACAAATAGTGCCAGAGGAGTGCCCCTGTAAATCCTGCCAAATAAAGGAGTATCCTATAAAGAATGTCAATCCAAGTGCCCCCATAAGCCGGGTCTGTTAGAAGGTGCCCAGAAATGGTGCCAGAGGATTGCACCCACCAACAATGCCCCATAATTACTGCCATCCAGAGGAGTGCACCCACAAACAATGTCCCATAATTACTGCCATCCAGAGGAGTGCACCCACAAACAATGTCCCATAATTACTGCCATCCAGAGGAGTGCACCCACCAACAATGCCCCATACATACTGCCATCCAGAGGAGTGCACCCACAAACAATGCCCCATACATACTGCCATCCAGAGGAGTGCACCCACAAACAATGCACCATACATACTGCCATCCAGAAGAGTGTACCCACCAACAATGCCCCATAATTACTGCCATCTAGAGGAGTGCACCCACAAACAATGCCCCATAATTACTGCCATCCAGAGGATGGTACCCACCAACAATGCTCCATACATACTGCCATCCAGAGGAGCGCACCCACCAACAATGCCCCATAATTACTGCCATCCAGAGGAGTGCACCCACCAACAATGCCCCATAATTACTGCCATCCATAGGAGTGCACCCACCAACAATGCCCCATAATTACTGCCATCCATAGGAGTGCACCCACCAACAATGCCCCATAATTATTGCCATCCAGAGGAGTGCACCCACCAACAATGCCCCATAATTACTGCCATCCAGAGGATGGTACCCACCAACAATGCTCCATACATACTGCCATCCAGAGGAGTGCACCCACAAACAATGCCCCATAATTACTGCCATCCAGAGGATGGTACCCACCAACAATGCTTCATACATACTGCCATCCAGAGGAGCGCACCCACCAACAATGCCCCATAATTATTGCCATCCAGAGGAGTGCAGCCACCAACAATGCCCCATAATTACTGCCATCTAGAGGAGTGCACCCACAAACAATGCCCCATAATTACTGCCATCCAGAGGATGGTACCCACCAACAATGCTCCATACATACTGCCATCCAGAGGAGCGCACCCACCAACAATGCCCCATAATTACTGCCATCCAGAGGAGTGCACCCACCAACAATGCCCCATAATTACTGCCATCCATAGGAGTGCACCCACCAACAATGCCCCATAATTACTGCCATCCAGAGGAGTGAACCCACCAACAATGCCCCATAATTACTGCCATCCATAGGAGTGCACCCACCAACAATGCCCCATAATTATTGCCATCCAGAGGAGTGCACCCACCAACAATGCCCCATAATTACTGCCATCTAGAGGAGTGCACCCACAAACAATGCCCCATAATTACTGCCATCCAGAGGATGGTACCCACCAACAATGCTCCATACATACTGCCATCCAGAGGAGTGCACCCACCAACAATGCCCCATAATTACTGCCATCCAGAGGAGTGCACCCACCAACAATGCCCCATAATTACTGCCATCCAGAGGAGTGCACCCATCAACAATACCCTATAATTACTGCTATCCAGAGGAGTGTACCCACCAACAATGCCCCATAATTACTGCCATCCAGAGGAGTGCACCCATCAACAATACCCTATAATTACTGCTATCCAGAGGAGGGTACCCACCAACAATGCCCCATAATTACTGCCATCTAGAGGAGTGCACCCACAAACAATGCCCCATAATTACTCCATCCAGAGGAGTGCACCCACAAACAATGCCCCATACATACTGCCATCAAGAGGAGTGTACCCACAAACATTGCCCCATAATTACTGCCATTCGGAAGAGTGCACCCACAAACAATGCCCCATAATTACTGCCATCTAGAGGAGTGCACCCACAAACAATGCCCCATAATTACTGCCATCCAGAGGAGTGCTCCCACTAACAATGCCCCATAATTACTGCCATCCAGAGGAGTGCTCCCACTAACAGTGCTGTCTCACGGAGTTTTCTACAAACTTCACCAACTGTCATGAATTGTTGATCCCATTACAGCGGCATCAGGCTCTGTTCACATTGTAGATTCTGACACTCTGTTCGATGGATTCTCTGGTGTCTCTGATCAACGTAGGCAGAGTCAGGCGTCGACCTGCCATGTGCTCAGTCATAGTCAGACTAGTAGACATTAGGCTCCTTTGATCACATGTTGTGAGGGAGCCAATCACATCTGTTCCTCTCATATTCAAGCTGGATGAAATCTTCTACCTATGCCAGCTATAGGTTATAGTGTGTTGGTCTGTGTGTTTTGCTGTCCCAGACTATCTGGAAAGTGTTCCTTTTGCCTGGTGTGGTTGTGGAGTTTTCCCATCGACTTGTTGTTTCTTCCCTGATCTTGTTTTCTTCCTTATCTTTTATACTCTAAAGCTGGGTTCACACATAGCGACAGCGACGTCGCTGTTACGTCACCATTTTCTGTGACGTAGCAGCGACCTTGTAAGTCGCTGTTATGATCGCTGCTTAGCTGTCAAACACAGCAGAAGCAGCAGCGATCATAACGACACTCGTCGCTGTGCTACATGTGCAGAGAGCAGGGAGCCGCGCATACTGCTTAGAGCTGGCTCCCTGCACTCCTAGCTACAGTACACATCGGGTTAATTACCCGATGTGTACTGCAGCTACATGTGCAGAGAGCAGGAGCCGGCACTGACAGCGAGAGCGGTGGAGGCTGGTAACGAAGGTAAATATCGGGTAACCAGGGAAAGGTCTTCCCTTGGTTACCCGCTGTTTAACCTTGGTTACAGCTTACTGCAGCTGCCAGACGCCGGCTCCTGCTCCCTGCTCGCTTCATTTCGTCGCTCTCTCGCTGTCACACACAGCGATCTGTGCGTCACAGCGGGAGAGCAACGACCAAAAAATGAAGCTGGACATTCAGCAACGACCGGCGACCTCACAGCAGGGGCCAGCTCCTTGCTGGATGTCACACACAGCGACAGCGACGGGACGTCGCTGCAACGTCACAGAAAATGGTGACGTAGCAGCGACGTCGTTGTCGTCGTCGCTGTGTGTGACACCACCCTTATACCTCTGTGCGTGCTATGTGACAGAGTTTTGGCTTCCCCTGTCTGTCTATTTTTGTGGGTTTAATCTCACTCCTGTCTCGCTCCTCCTGGGTCAGAGGGTATCAGATATGGGGTGTTTCGGAGCAGGGCCAGGAAGGAGACTCGGGCATCCCCACCTTTTAGGGTGGGGATGCCGGAGACTAGGCATAGTATAGGGCCTGACACTAGGCATTATCCCTGAGACTAGTGATAGTATAGGGAACCCTAACCAGCTCCTGCTATCCCCATAGTCATTGTGACAAGTGCCCTATAATTCAGAGTACCATACCCGTTGTCATGCCCGTAACTCAAGCAGCTGGTAAACACTGCTCTGCTCCTTCTAGTGTAGATCTCCTCTTGAGTTGGTCCTGGCAATACATCCAGCTCTGCTACATCTTCCTGTTGCTGGAGCGTCTTCCCCTGCTGCAGTAAGGTTTGACCAGACTCGGCAGGAATGTAATCATGTCCTCCTATGAGTGTTCCCACTCCGGCCTGTCTGCTGTCAATAGTGGATTTATAAGGCCCCTCCAAACTTTGCCTGAGGTTTGGTGCAAGTCAGTTTGTGTCTTGTTCCCTGTCTGGCTGAATTTCTCTAAAGGCCACTTTACACTCTACGACATCGCTATAGCGACGTCGTTGGGGTCACGGAATTTGTGACGCACATCCGGCCGCGTTAGCGATGTCGTTGCGTGTGACACCTATGAGCGATTTTTAAATCGTCGCAAAAAACGCTAATCGTTGCCATGCTCCCCTATTCCCAATTATCGTTGCTGCTGCAGATACGATGTTGTTCCTCGTTTCTGCGGCAGCACACATCGCTATGTGTGACACCACAGGAACGAGGAACCTCACCTTACCTGCGGCCACCGACCATGAGGAAGGAAGGAGGTGGGCGGGATGTTCGTCCCGCTCATCTCCGCCCCTCCGCTTTCATTGGGCGGCCGCTTAGTGACGTTGCTGTGACGCCGAATGAACCGCCCCCTTAGAAAGGAGGCGGTTTTCCGGTCACAGCGTCGTCGCTAGGTAGGTAAGTAGTATGACGGGTCCGCACGATTTTGTGCGCCATGGGCAGCGATTTGCCCGTGACGCACAAACGGGGTACGCACACTAGCGATCTCACTAGCGAGATCGCAGCGTGTAAAGCGGCCTTTAGTATCTTCTGATATCGACCTGGCTTGTGTACCCATAAATATCCGTCTCTCTCTGCTCCAGGATTGTATTCTGAACCTGTGCTGCCTGCGCTGACCTTGCACCCTCTGACTCCGTCTCTGCCTGTGCCCTCTGTACTTCATACATCTGCCTTGACTTATCGGTCAACTACGGCAGATTCAGGGACTGCCCTGCAAGTGGTACCTGGCGACTACCGGCAGCCCAGTCTATCACCAGAGGCTCTAATGAAGCCCAGATACCCTAGTTGCTTAGCTATGCCCCTCCAGGGTAAGCCCGGCCCATGGAGCACCCTCCATGGTAAGCCCGGCCCATGGTGTAGTGGGTCCACACCCACCAGCGTTACACAGAGGAGCGCATCCAGAAGCAATGCCACTATTATTATTATTATTATTATTATTATTATTATTATTATAATATTGTTCATATTAATGATGTCATCTAGACTTTCCCTTATAAGTATCACCATCCAGAAGAGTGATCCCCACAAACCATGTGACACGCCCACGGGGTCTGGGGGGGTTACTCATCACTGGGAGCAGCCAGGTCCGATTCCATGACCCCGGTGGTGTCAATAAAGATGGAGGGGTTATTTACAGGGGAGTACGGTTTATATTCGTGGCGCCATCTGTGGTATGCGGCTAAAATAGCCGCTGCCGCTGCGTGAGGTATCCCCTGGGGCAGATGGTAGCGCAGCTCAGTTGTTACAGCTCTCCACAGGCAGAGCTCGGCCCCGGGATGTTGGTGGTAGTAGTAGTCCACTCTATTAGAGGAGCGCGGGGTAGGAGGCAAATGAAGAAAGGGAGCAACCGAGGGATTGCAGTCAAAGTTATTTACTCAGTGTTGTATGTCTCATAGGAGCACGACATGCCAGTGTCCACCTTTTTAGAGCGCCTGGGTTCCACTATGATGGGCTCCAGCAGATCCCGGGTAGTTCGGAGGTCCAGACCGGTGCACCTTTCTATATGTCCTTCCCTGGTCGTCTTCCTGCGCTGATCTTTCCCGCCTGTCCTGCGCCAATGCGCATCGTGCCTTGAGCCGGTGTTCGCGGGCCCTACGGGGGTTGCTCCGTGCTTTCGGTCCCCTGACCCTATGTGGACACCTTCCAGCGGATTCGTTCCCGTGTTTTGGCTTCGGTACTTGAAGTATCCTAGGCCTCTGGTTTACTAGTAGAACACGTAGTTCTTCTCTCCTAGTCTAGGGTCCAGTCCCCGTTCTTGCGGCCAGTCCCTTCACTCAGCTGTTACACTCGTGGACTCGTTCCACTTATATGATGCACAACCCGTGGCCCCTAGGACCCCTTCTGCGTTGCACCTGGGTCGAGCTGTCCAAGCTCCAGACCACAGGTCTTTCCTCCTCGACTGCTGGCTCGGTTCTCTTTGCTCCACACACTTCCCTCCCACTCGCTATGCTCCACCCCCGGGTAAGCCAGAATGGGGTGCCATCACCAGTAATGGCTATCTCTAGCATTAATGGGCCACCCCACCCATGACCCGGTGAAGAGCTTCTAACTGAGAGTGTTGTGTGCTTTTGTGTGTACCGGTGGTCGACCTCCTCCTTACCCGGGAATGGGGCACTGCACCTCTGGCTGTGGTGCAGTACCTCTGTGGCAACTGAAGCCTCAGGGGCACCACACATACCATTCAAACTACTGCCCCTTGGATACTGTCCGCCAGTGTACCCTAATCAGTAGTGCTTGCTGGAGTGCTCCTATAAGTATTTCCAGTAAGTATTTCCAAAAGCGCCACTAGTGATAGCCATGTAGGAGGGGCATCACCAGTCTACTCCCTCCTGGGTGGATGCCCATTTGCTGTCACTCTACCGGACAGGAAGTCCCAGACAGATACAAAAGTGGGCTCTCATGACTTGGCCAATATGTGTGCTAAATTCCTAATTTTTTATCATAGTTTCTATAGCAGTCATGCAATTCCAGTTTCATATACTCAGTGTTTGCATTTCAGTGCAGCTTTATTTTTTTAGATCTAAAAGTTGAACAGGATGTTTTTTTAAGTGGAAGGTTTTTATTGACTGTCAAGTAAACCATTTACAATTACACTTGGTCTCCAGACTTCTCGGGGGGCATCCACGCTCACAACACCCGCACTTCATAATGGCATACTGTAGTTCTCTCGCTCAGACCTAACCAGGCGCCACAGCGCACCGCTCCACCGTCCCTGCTCACAGCCACTATTATTCCCACAATCGGCTGTCCCTCCGCACTGGTGGACACAGACAGTAAGGACCCCGGTGCAAGAACAGTAAATGGGCCCTTTACCGCCCCATAGCTCATAGTAATGGACAATTGTACCTGATTTGGACGGGAAGTGAACCCCTTTACCTCTTGCACAGGTTGCACCAATGATATGTCCACCCCTGGCTGTACGAGTCTCCTTCTAGGTGGACGGCATAGGACAATACTTAACTGGACTTCTCACATCTTCAACTCAGGTCTGAGACGTCTACTTCTCATTCCTCAGGGACACAGCACCTCTCCGCATCTGCAGAGCACATGTGGCCTCTCATCAACCACTAGTAGCAACCACAGAGTTCCCCATCTTGGTTACTCACAATCCTTGTCTCCAAGAACACTTAATTCTGGTTGCTTTACTTCTTGTCACACTCGGTCGCGGTAGTACGTAAGTGGTAACACATTTCCCTGCCTTGGTTACTTCTGATCAGTGACTTGTTGGCACAATGCCTTCTGTGGGTTTTACTTTTCATACCCTTTTCATTCTCCATCTTGGTCCTTCTCACCTGGGACAGGCACTTAAGGCCCCCTATACTCCTACCGATCAGCCAGCGTGGCTCCCATTCCTACAAAAGTAGCCGTCCTCAGGCTGCTTGTTACAGGCTGTATCCTATTGCTTAACTGTCTACTGAATTGTTGCCCTCTGTGACTGGAATCTAGGAAAATCCCTAAAACCCTACTGTAACTACACATGGACACATTATGTGCTTCCTTTTGCAGTAAAGCACTCCCAAAGTATGATGTTTCCACCCCCATGCTTCACAGTTGGGACGGTGTTCTTATGGCCGAACTCGTCCTTCTTCTTCCTCCAAACATGGCGAGTGGAGTAGATACCAAAAGTTCTATTTTGGTCTCATATGACCACATGACCTTCTCCCATGCCTCCTTTGGGTCAACCAGATGGTCATTTGCGACCTTCAAACGGCCCTAGACATGTGCTGGTGTGAGCAGGGGGACCTTGCATGCCCTAAAGGATATTAATCCATGACGGCGTAGTGTGTTACTTACGGTAATCTTTGAGACTGTGGTCCCAGCTCTCTTCAGGTCATTGACCAGGTCCTCCCGTGTAGTTCTTGGCTGATTCCTGACGTTTCTCAGAATTCTCCTTACAACATGAGGAGAGCTATTGCATGGAGCCCGCGACCGAGTAAGATGGACAGTCATCTTCTGTTTCTTCCATTTTCTAATAATTGCGCCAACAGTTTTTGCCTTTTCACCAAGCTGCTTGCCTATTGTCCTGTAGCCTATCCCAGCTTTGTGCAGCTCTACAATTTTGTCCCTGGTGTTCTCAGACAGCTCTTTGGTCTTGGCCATGGTGGAAAGGTTGGAGTGTGATTGTGTGTGGACAGGGGTCTTTTATACAGGTAACAAGTCCAAACAGGTGCAATTAATACAGGTAATGAGTGTAGAGTAGGGGAAAAAATGCCAGGTCTGTGAGAGGCAGAACTTTGCTGGTCGGTCGGTAATCAAATACTTATTTCGTGCAATAAAATGCAAATCATACAATGGGATTTTCGGACATTTTTTTTTTTTGGATTATGTCTATCATAGTTGAAGTTACTTACAATAAAAATTCCAGACTTCTCCTTTTTTTTGTAGGTGGGAAAACTTGCAAAATCGCCAGTGTATTATTACTGTATTTCCCCCACTGTATCTTCCCCCAAAACGCTCATACACTTGTGTTCACAATAAACCCAATAATTTAAACATAAATAAAAGTGCCGCCATATAACACTTCTGCTAACTCTCCGCACTGCTACATCTGATATTCTTAGCCCTATACAATAGAAATAGTTAATGCTACATTTCTGATCATCAAGCTTTGGAAGTGATAAGGATATTGGCTGTGGAGTGTGATACTCAGAACACCAAATGTTGTTTTTCTGCAGGCCTGGCACAGATATTGTGTACAGCCACTGTTGAAAGAAATGCCAATATATAACTCCCAGCGCCGCGGTTTCTGTAGATTTGCTGCAAGCCTTTGTTTAGAGAAAGCCAACACATTAGTCATCGAAGTTGTAAATGAGAATCCGGAGGCCTCTTCGGATAGCCTGAAGCTAATGTGGGTCGGGTGATGAGGAATATCTCCTTTGTAGCAAGGACACATATCTCACTCTTACTCCTTCTGAAGGCCATAGATTATACATGTCTGGGTGGTCCCCATTATAATCTCTACTGATGTTCTAAAATTGCATAGTATAGTAGCTGCACAACGTTGTGCAGCTGGAGTGGGGATCTGGCTGTCAGACACAGATGGACACATCATAGAGAAAGCAGAGATGGTTTGTTACCATCTCTGCCTTCTTGATTGCTGCATACATAGTGCTGAACAAGAGATATTAATACTGTATATGAAGAACTGACAGTGCTTCCTTCTCCAGACCCAGTGATCATGTTGTGCAGCTGCAGGAGTAGGGAGGCGGCTCTCAGACACAGCCAGACTCCTCATAGAGAAGGAAGAGATGGGTTGTTACCATCTCTGCCTTCTTGATTGCTTTCATACATAGTGCTGAACAAGAGTTATTTTTTATACAGTATAGGAAGAGCTGACAGTGCTTCCTTCTCCAGACCCACTGATCATGTTTTGCAGCTGCAGGAGTGGGGAGTCGGCTCTCAGACACAGCCGAACTTCTCATAGAGAAGGCAGAGATGGTTTGTTATTGTCTATGCCTTCCCGATTGCTGCATACATAGTGCTGAACAAGAGCTATGTACACTGTATATGAAGAACTGACAATGCGTCCTTCTCTACACCCAGTGATTATGTGACTGCTGGGTATAGCAAGGGAGCAGGAGCTGCTGAATTCTCGGAAACCAGCAAGATCTGCTATGCAACCAGGAGGCTGCATTAAGGGCGGCTTTGCACGTTGCGACATCGCATGTGCGATGTCGGTGGGGTCAAATCGAAAGTGACGCACATCCGGCGTCACTTTCGACATCGTACTGTGTAAATGCTACATGATACGATGAACGAGCGAAAAAACGTCGTTATCGCATCATCGTTGCATTCACCGACATTTCCATAATGCCGGTGCCGCGACAGGTACGATATTGTTTCTCGTTCCTGCGGCAGCACACATCGCTGTGTGTGAAGCCGCAGGAGCGAGGAACATCTCCTTACCTGCCGCCGGCGGCTATGCGGAAGGACGGAGGTGGGCGGGATGTTTACATCCTGCTCATCTCCGCCCCTCCGCCGCTATTGGCCGCCTGCCGTGTGACGTCGCTATGACGCCGCACGACCCGCCCCCTTAGGAAGGAGGCAGGTCGCTGGCCAGAGCGACGGTCGCAGGGAAGGTGAGTGCATGTGAAGCTGGCGTAGCGATAATTTTCGCTACGCCAGCTATCACACGATATTGTACCTGCGACGGGGGCGGGGACTATCGCGTGCGACATCGCAGCATCGGCTTGCGATGTCGCAATGTGCAAAGCCCGCCTTACTCTGTAACTGGAGCTAATATACCAGCCCCAGTTACAGGGGAAATCAGAAAAAAAAATTAAATGTTGAAATGCTCCCAAAGGTTTTTTATGACCTTACACGGGGGGTAGGGGCACAATATGTGAAATAAATGATGAACAAATAAAATAAATAACTCCAATTTGCTGCTACTAACCACTCCCATCAAAAAAGCCCTCAAAAACTGATATACGGTATTAAAATAATTGTTAGGAAAAAGGGTACAAATTTTAAAATGCATTCCAGCTCTCTTTGTAAATTTAATAGCTGCGTATTTCCTTTTTATTTTGCACCAGTATCGGCAAAAAAATTTAAAATAACATGACAATTAAGCGATCAAAAAATTGTATGATAAAAAAAAAATTGAACGAGGGGGGGGTGGAGCACATGGTCTGGTCTTGAACTAGTTAATGATTTCTACGCCTGGTGCAAGGAGACGGAATCACTGGCGTATGAGTGCTCCAATGAGAGTCATTCCTAAAATATGACCGGTCTAAATCATATTACCCATTAGTAGAGAGCTGACCCCATAGTGCACACTAACCTGCGCCTTCCGCACAGCAGGGTCATAACTGTTATACGGAAGGAGTCCTCTAGATATCACACAAATCACATTTCCCCTTAACTAATTTGCATATAAGAGCTAAAGATATCTCAGTGTGAACAGTGGGTCCACATACAGTGGTGCATGAAAGTTTGTGAAATCTTCAAAATGTTCCATATTTTTGCATCAGGATCTTACAGAACATTTCTATAGAATTATGGCCCGGGCAGTGACTTGGCCATTCCAAAACTTCATATTCTTTTTGGAGAGCAGGGACTTTCTCCTAGCAATTCGGTGTCCTTCTGATGGTGGACTCATGAATATTAAGATTAGCTAATGTGAGAGAGGCCTTTAGTTACTTGGCAGTTACCTTGAGTCCTTTTGTGACATCCTGCGCTATTATACTTCTTACTTTTGGAGTGATATTTGATGAGGGTCTTCTGGTACCTTATACTATATACACTACTCTTTTCCGAGTTTTATTTTTGTATTCGAGTGCCATAACACAGGTCCCGTTCACCTATTGTCACCTATTTTATCTCGTGGTGCCAGCCCCTCACCCTAGCTTGATCTTGTTGGTTGACCATTCCTGGTGAGGATAATAGTGGTCTTGAATTTCTTCCATTCATACACCATCTGCCTGACTGTAGATTAGCGGAGTCCAAACACTTTAGAGATGGTTTTATAACCTTTTAAAGCCAGATGAGCACTAAACCAGTCTTCTTCTGAGGTCCACGGAAATCTTCTAACTTCTAAGGTAAGGTCAGGGCTTTTGGCAAGTTTTGCTTTGCTTTGGTGTTATGAAATTTGGGAATCTATTAATGTCTGGACTGCTTGGAGGTCTAGGGTCTCCTAATGCCACTCTAGAAACAGGGAAGTGTACCGCCCCAGCGCCAGCAGCCGGGCTGCTCGGATCCGGATCCGCGGTGGCTCAAAGGGTCTCCGGACCCAGGAGGGGTCGCGCGGACACTCGAAATAAAAGGGGGGTATTTACAGGGGATTTTGTGTTTAGAGTTTGTGACGCTACGCACGGTGCGTGGTAATGTGGGATACCACCGCTGCTGTTGGGAGCGCCCGGTGGCGGTGGAATAGCAGCCAGGTGTTTAACCCCTCCGTGGGTAGGCGGGAATGCCCCGGGGCTCGGTGATGGCGAGAGGGGAGTGCCGTTGGGGAGGAAAGGGTCACTGCGTACTCACTCAGTCCAATAACGCTGACACCGACAACTTGTAAACCAGAATTCATAGCACCGCTGCAGCAGGGAGGGAGTACGCCTAGGTCCCGTGCTCGTTGGTGTTGCTTGTTAGCCTGTGGCACTTTCTTTACTGGTTGGCCCCTGTAGTATAGAACTAGTCGGGTCTCGCTCACCCGTATGGCTAACGGAGTGAGCTTGCTCTCAGGGTTCACGCTTGGGATTTTCTGGACTGTGTATTGGGAAAGTCCTATCCCCCTCATTGCGCTAGTACCCTGATTATGGAGCGGGTGGAGGACGAATCATGAAGTCTTCGCCCTCATCGGGTAAATTACCAGGACGCTTGAAGCTACTTCCTGGCCTAGGGACCACGTACCCCGCCGTGCCCTGGCCCCTGCCCGGAGATGGCTCAAGGCCGCCGACTGTCCTCCTCGGCAGTTCCGTGCCCCTTGACACGATCCCCTGCGACCGGGGTTCCAGCTCCTACCAGACCCAGACCAACGTCTGCCACCTAGTAACTGAGGAGCCCGGTACCTAAACTCACTTCTAACCTCTCCTCACGAGAGTCACCACTCAACTGACTACTCCTGACACTCCTGACCCTCCCTAACCAACCCCCCAAGTGGGCGGCCCTATTCCCTTCAGGCTACCCTTTGATGTGTCTGGTGGGTGTGGTGCAGAGTGTTTCCAGGGTTTTGATTGGCTTGTTCTTAGCAACACCAAAGGCCAGGGACCCGTAATCAAGGAGGAGATGGACACCATGCAGAAGGGCAGATTGCACAATGTCATGTGACGACCTGATAAGCCAGGGCGTCACAGAAGTACCAAGCAAACTGCAAAAGAGAAGGAAAACCCTGTGTCTAGGGAAGGGAGAGATGGTTACCCCTGACTAAACTTATCACTGGGTCCTGCCTAGCCTAGATAGGTTCCGCACCTATGCGCCGAGCTGGATGGACCTGACCTTGGCCCTAGGCAGGGAATGGATGGGATGAGCGTTTAGTCAACCCAACTAAGTTCTAAAGAAGACACAGGGATAACAAATATGGAGACATTGAACAAGGCAGCAGCGGCGTGTGAGGGGAGCAAAGTCTGTGTCCCTGCATCCAGCACGACCCCCACAAATCATCATAGCTGGGTAGAGGAAATAATAATCTATGAATCACATGTGGAGTGATTGTGGGGCACAGCGATTTTGCATTCTTTACACCGCAGCTCTCAGGGCTTTGTACTAATATTCTATATTGTTTTAATTAGCGCTAATCAATCCCAGAGAATAACGCTCGGTGCATTTTTTTTTTTTTTTTTAGAAGTTCATTTGAGTTCAGCTGAAAAGAAGCCAGCTGGTGATTAAAACTCTATGGCGAAAATATTCTGTCTGCATTGGAAGTGTACCACCAAAGTAGCGTCCGGATATGTGCAAGGGAGGAAGATACTGCAGCTGCATCCCCCTCCTCCCTGCCATCTAGTTAGATAACTTCATATTTAAAGCCGCAATTCACATACTGAGGACCCCTGAAATATGCGTTGACCTCCATTCACAAAGAAGCTTGATTTGCAAGTCCCAAGGACATGGATCTTTGGACAGGACAATCGCAAAATATGCTCCAAATACCTAGAGTATCCGTCATTTCAGGTAACTTCAGGATAAGATGTTGAGTGTTCATGAGAAGTAGCCATATTTCTGCCCATTATATAACTTATATCCTGGATTTTTCACCAGGTTTCTCCTCTGTAGAATCAATATCTAATTTTCAGTTGTCTCTGAGCTAGTGGAGAAGAGCTGTGATGATGTCTCCCATACACAGCACACACAGACGTGAGGGATTCTTGCTCTACTGTTTCTATATAACACATGTTCAGAAACAGGAACAGTATGGAGGACTATCATGCTAGGTATGGGGAAGTAGCAAGCGAATAGCGAAAGGGAAGGGAAACCCTGTGTCTAGGGAAGGGGAAAATGGTGACCCCCTGACCAAGCCTACCACTGGGCCCTGGAGCCCCTCACCACCCTAGATAGGTTCCGACCTATACGCCGAGCCAGATACTGATATCCTGGATTTTTCACCAGTTTTCCCCTCTGTAGAATCAATATCTAATTTTCAGTTGTCTCTGAGCTAGTGGAGACGAGCTGTCATGATGTCTCCCATACACAGCACACACACACGTGAGGGATTCTTGCTCTACTGTTTCTATATAACACATGTTCAGAAACAGGAACAGCATGGAGGACTGTCATGCTAGGTACAGGGAAGTACCAAGAGAACGGCGAAAGGGAAGGGAAACCCTGTGTCTAGGGAAGGGGGAAATGGTGACCCCCCTGACCGAGCCTACCACTGGGCCCTGGGATCCTTCACCACCCTAGATAGGTTCCGCACCTATGCGCCGAGTCGGTCACCTGACCAGGATCTTACAGAACATTTCTATAGAATTAAGGCCCGGACTGTGACTTGGCCATTCCAAAACGTCATGTTCTTTTTGGAGAGCAGTGACCGTGATCTGGGCCCTTGGTAGGGAGTGGATGGGATGAGCACTAAGGACACACAGGGATAACAAACAAGTTAAAAGAACAAACAACTTATCTCTAGTTGTCTCAGGGAGAGAAGTTGCAACAACCGCCGAGATTCTTCAGATGTATGCAAGCCGCCTGCTTGCACTGAACACCTAATAAAGATGTATCAAATATCACCAGCACCAAGTTATAAGAAGTGAAGGTATATATAGACCAGGAAAGTACTGATGAACAGCAGCTGACAGGCTGAGGAACTCCATAGGGTCCAAAAGGGATGAAAACCAAACAGAAATGATAGAAAGTCAGGGAGCAGTTTGTGCAGCCAAACACTGTGACCTTCTATAGCCGGACACCACAGGACTTTCTGTAATCCGTGACAAGGACATTATACAGCAGTACTGAGCAGTGCAGCAGTGAATCCAGCTGTACCGTCCCCTTTAAGGGACTGGGGGCAGTGAAACATGATTTGAAGCCACCTGTCCTGCTTCTCTTTTGGAGATTTCCTGGCTTGGTTGGGTGGAGTTCTGGTTGTGAACAATTGTTTTTTCGAGTCTTTGCCATATAATGAAATCTGTATTGGTTGATTCAGCAGAGAAATCTTTCTGTCCCGGTCTATTCTTACCCGGCCGCATTATCAGTGCAGGAACAAACACGCCGATAATTGAGGGTTGATTGCTGTGAGTCATTAACTGGCAGCGCAGATGTTATTTTGTGTTTCCGTACCGCCACATTTGCATTTATGAATAATCAGCCTGAAATATATGATCTCATTTAACATTGCATGTATTTCCATGATATTTTATCTGCATGACAATGGACATCTGCAGGGAGGAATGATGGGGATTCTTGTATCCTCGGGGCGAGGGCACGCACTGCGCGCTGCAGCCAGTGGCACAGAGAGCCGGAGTCACTGCAGCGATAGAATACACAACAGAAGGAGCGAGAATCTCTGCCTGGAAAACAGCGCAAGTGTCAAATGCTACTCTGCTACATTCAAGGAAAGCAGAATCTGCTGCACCCTTAAAGGGGCGGTACTGCCATTTATGCATCTTTTCTTTTTGTCTTTTTTGGCTACATGATTGCCCTGACTCTCTATTTTTTTTTTTTTTTTGTATTCCCAACAGAATTCATATAACTACTGAAAAAGTATACAAAAATAAAGCAACTTTCCAATTATTTTTGTTTGGAGAAAAAAAAAATCAAACATCTCTGGGTATACAGCTTGAATGCAGAGCTATGTGTCTCCATGGTTACAGACTACAGACAAGTCCTGTGTGTAGTCTGACTGTATTGATGTCATTGCTACCATCTGTACTCAAGCATTTTTTTCCCCCTCTGTGGAGATACATAGGTTTCCATATTTGCTGTGTGACGCCCTGGACTAGTCAGGTCGTCCCAGGTAGTCCCGTGCGCACACACAAACACACCCTCCCCTTAGAAAGGTGACAGCAGCCAAACTACAAACCTTTGTCACCACCCTCCGGGTTTGATGTTCACACCAGGGGGGGGCGGAGCCAGGCAGTTGGCTCCGCCTACCGAGGAGTTCACAGGACCGGAGGCAGGAAAACAGTTAGTTAGAGTTGAGCTTTGACAGTGGAAGGAAGTGAGGAGAGTTAAGTTCAAGGGCAGACCTGTGACCAGGCCTGCCAAAGTCTACACCAGGTGTCTGGGTTGGAGCCCAGTCACCTTTTGGCAAGGAGGCAGACGGTGGTGGCCGCCTGCAGGAGCTGGGATTACAGCCGGTGGAACCATAGGGACTGGGGTCGGGCGGTGGCCCACCGGTACCGAACCGGGGAACCAATTGGAAACCGGAGCACCAGGAGGGATACTCAGACCCAGTACGAGGCCCAGAAATAACTAGGCTAAGTCAAATCAACTGATTGAGGACTGGACTTTAGGCCCTTTCCCACACAAGATCCGACTGAAGACAACAGCCCAACCATTAGGGTAAAGCCCCCGCCAAGGCATAGAGACCCAAGGGGCCAGCGTCTGCGGGCAAACCGGGCTCTCCCGACACAAAGAAAGCCGGGGAGCGGACTACCATTGCTTAGGCATAAGAGTCATAACGTTTACACTAAAGAGGTGCAGGAAAAAGGCGGAAACCACCAACCTGTTAAGGGGAAACTGCAGCCGGCTGCGGGCCCCGTTCATCACCTTGTTTGGTTTACCAGAGACTCCAGCGTGTTTTATCATAGTGAGTACACCAGTGCCTTCAGGCCGCGCACCGCACCAGCACCCCAGCACGCATCCATCCCCTCGCCTCAGCACCTCCCTCGGGCCCCCGGGACCATCATCCCCCTACCCACGGAGGGGTCAACACCAAGCTGTGCAACACCGTCCCCGGGAGCCTAGTCAACGGCAGCGGTGGTGTCCATCCATTCACCACAACCCGTGGGTGGCGTCACGAACTTAAATCCCCTGCAAACCACCACGGCTCCGGCCGTGGACCTCCCCACCGAAGTCCCTACGTGTAGCGCCAACCCCCTTTCAGAGCGATGTGACCCCCGGGTCCATGGAGAGCTCGAGCCACCCACCGACGAGCACGGATCCGAGCGGCTCGGCAGCCAGCCGAGCCCCGGGGCGGTACAGCTGCATACACAAATAGTAACAACATATTTTTTCAAAAATATTACCTTATATTATTATTATTTTTTTATATATTATTTTAAATGCAATGGCACCATAAAATAATAAACTATGGCCAATGTGGACTTGGCCTTTTAATGATTTTATTATCAAAAATGTTGCAACTTTCCACGATTGTGATATTTGTTTGCTGTCAGTTAAGGAAAGCGTTAGTAAATTTTCAGTAACAACTAGCAGAATAGTGAGTGCAGCTCTGGAGTATAATACAGGATCTAACTCATGATCAGCACAGGATCAGTAATGTAATGTATGTACACAGTGACTGCACCAGCAGAATAGTGAGTGCAGCTCTGGAGTATAATACAGGAGGTAACTCAGGATCAGTACAGGATAAGTAAAGTAATGTATGTATGTGACGCCCCTGGACTATCAGGTGGTCACAGGGTACTGCACAAGCTGCCCTTCCGTGCAGTATTCCGCCTCCCTCTTGGTTCCGGGTCCCTACTTAAGTGGTGTTGTCTCCAACAGCAAATCAAATCCAAGATACATCCTGCATCACACCCCCCAGGTCACACCAGTGGTCGGCTTGAGTGGAATAGTCGCCCACCCGCGGGGTCAGGGAGGGGAGGGGAGGAGTGTAGTTAGTCTGTCTGTGAGTGGAGAGAGAGCTGGAAGTAGCCCTTCGAACTGAGAGGAGCTCAGAGGAAGTCGGGAGTGGTGACTCCTGAAGTAACTGCCTAGATTGCAGACGGTGGTCTGGGCCTAGAGGAGTCGGACCCCCGGTCGCAGGGGATTGTGGCGAGGTGCGCGGACCCGTCGAGGAGGACAGCCGGCAGCCTAGCCCTATCACCGGTCCGGGACCGAAGGCACGACGGGGTATACGGACCCTAGGTCGGGGAGTAGCTTCAGGCAACCCGACAATTCACCTGAGGAGAACGGAGCCTTTACGATCCGTTCTCACCCGCTCCAGAATCGGGGCATTAGCGCAACAAGGGGGATAGGACTTTCCAACCAAAACGGTCTAGAAAATCCCAAGCATGAGCCCTGAGAGCAAGCTGCCATACTTAGCCACAGTAGGGAGCGGGGCCCGGCAAGTTTCATGCTACCGGGCCATCAAGTCGAAGTCAAACTAAGTGCCAGGAGGCAGGTCACGGATCACCAGGCAGCACCACTTGGGGACGGGACCCGGACGAGCTCCCCACAGCGGCATCCAGAGACTTGGTTTACCCGGTTGTCAGTGTCTTCTTATGAACTGAGTGAGTACGAGAGTGATCCCTGCACCCCACGGCACCCCTCACCGAGTCCCGGGGCATCCCCCCTACCCGTGGAGCGTTATAACACCTTGCTGCACCCACTCCGTCATCCCCGGGTACTCCAAACAGCAGCGGTGGTACTCCCAATTACCACAAACCACAGGTGACGTCACGAACTATAACTCCCCTGTAAATACCCCCCTTTTCATTCAAGTGGCCGCACGGCCCCCGGGTCCGGAGACCCTCGAGTCACAGCGAACTCGGATCCAAGCAGCTTGGCTGCTTCCACGGGGGCGGTACATGTACACAGTGAGTGCACCAGCAGAATAGTGAGGGCAGCTCTGGAGTATCTGTGCCGCCCCCACGCCTGCAGCAGCCGGGCTGCTTGGATCCGGACCCGCTGTGTGGCTCGAGGGATCCTCCGGACCCGGGGGTTACGCGGACACGCCAAATGAAAAGGGGGACGTAGTTGTATGGGCTTGGCCGTATTCAGTTTGTGACGCCACCCACGGTGTGTGGTGAAGTGGGACACCACCGCTGCTGTTGTGGGATACCCGGGGTAGATGTAGTGGCAGCTGGATGTTAACCCCTCCGTGGGTAGGGATGGTTGCCCCGGGGCACAGTGTCCCCGTGCAGGGTATGGTGATGGCAGGGGCCTGCCCGCCCGGACGTACCAGGGGATGTTTGGTTACTCACAATTAAATGAATCACACGAGTCTTTTGGTAAACCAAGGTGCTGGTGGCCGGCCGCCGTGGCTGGTTGTACTGTGGTCCCCCACCCGGGCTTGTGGTCGCCGTCCTTTCCTCTGCACTAGTTTTGGTTGTGTGTTTGGATTTCCCGGTATGGAACAGGGGAGTCCGCTCACGGCTTTTTGTGTACCTGAGGAGCCGTGCCCGCTGACGCTGACCCGTGGGATCTACAGGCCCTGGCGGTGGCCCTATCCCTCTCTGTGGGTGGTTGTCTGCTTTTGGGACTTTGGGTGGGACAGGACCTATAATCCTGCCCTCAATCGGTTGATTAGCTAGGCCGTTGGTTCCGGTCCTGGCTTCAGAGTCCGAGTACCCCCTCTGTGCACGGTTTCCGGGTCGGGTCTCTGGTGTTGGTACCGGCGGGCTCCAACCCTGTCCCGGTCCATCTCGGATCTCCGGCTGCCGTCTTCCCATCCCCTGCTGACGGAGACCACCGTCTGCCACCTAGCCAAGGCACCAGGGCTCCGACCCTGGCACCGTTCAACTTGAACTTCTGCTCCACTGGAGCTACACCTATCTCCAGCCTCACTCCTCTCAACTTGAACTACAGCCTTGAACTGCTTGTTTTCCCGCCCCGGCTGTCTAGACCCCCTAGGTGGGCGTTTCCTAACTGCCTGGTCCCGCCCACTGGTGTGCCTGTCTTGCCCTGAGGGGGGTGACTAGGGTTTCAGGTCGGCTGTGTGTTACCTAGGTGAGGGAAGGTGTTATGCGGGGGCCTGTGTGTGACTACCTGGTTTTGCCAGGGCGTCACATATCATTCAGGATATAACTCAGGATCAGTAATGTAATGTATGTACATAGTGACTGCACCAGCAGAATAGTGAGTGCAGCTCTGGAGTATAATACAGGAGGTAACTCAGGATCAGTAATGTAATGTATGTACATAGTGACTGCACCAGCAGAATAGTGAGTGCAGCTCTGGAGGATAATACAGGATGTAACTCCGGATCAGTAATGTAATGAATGTACACAGTGACTGCACCAGCAGAATAGAGAGTGCAGCTCTAGAGCATAATACAGGAGGTAACTCAGGATCAGTAATGTAATGTATGTACACAGTGATTGCACCAGCAGAATAGTGAGTGCAGCTCTGGAGGATAATACAGGAGGTAACTCAGGATCAGTAATGTAATGTATGTACACAGTGACTGCACCAGCAGAATAGTGAGTGCAGCTCTGGAGAATAATACAGGATGTAACTCAGGATCAGTAATGTAATGAATGTGCACAGTGATTGCACCAGCAGAATAGTGAGTGCAGCTCTGGAGCATAATACAGGAGGTAACTCCGGATCAGTACAGGGTCAGTAATGTATGTACACAGTGACTGCACCAGCAGAATAGTGAGTGCAGCTCTGGAGTGTAACTCTGGATCAGTAATGTAATTGTATAGTGGCCGGCCTTTTTATGAAGACTAGTTGTGTGTGCTGTTGTGGGCGTCGTGTGCACTAGTTATATAGGGTCCTGTGTTCCTGCCTCGTCACGCTCTTGTGTATAGGAGGTTAATCGTACATGTCTGTGGAAGTTTACATGGAGTTCTGTTCTTCATTTCTGGCCGCAGTTCCTTGAAGTAGATTATCTCCTTGTATCTGGATTATGTCTGCAGTTGTTTTTCTTAAACAGAAAAAGAAGAATTTTTACTTAAAAAGATGTGTGAATGATGTAATTTTCAGGGTCTGCCCCGGGGGGTATAAGGCACCGAGGCTCTGCTATGTGTATTCAAGTAATGTCAGCAAACCTCAAATGGAGGAGGCCACTTATCAAATAAGTAGTGAATATAGCAATAAGAGGCTAAAATTTAACTTTTAATTCTAACGTATTAAAAGCCCAAGAAGGGTACATGTAACCATAAAACTCCCCAGTGATCTGATATCTCAGATAGTACCTATCGTAGCACAGGGAGTCAGTGATGTATAACAAACATAACAGAAAAACACAATAAACATAAATAATAAATTGAGTAGATTGTGTCCACCCAAGGGACAGTGGTCCACCTAATAGGGAAGAAAAAACAATCAAACTAACTCAATATACATAAATCAAGAGCTGAATGTTGGTCCTCAGTGGAAAGACCAACACAAAATCCTATTGCTCAGTATGCAAATAAATGGGAACAGTCTCACCCATATTCAGTGGTCTGGGGCAACTCAGGATCTCCTCCGTGTAGGTCCTCCTTATGTCATCAGGTTGTCACTGACCCTACACAAGCCTAGGAGGTTAACTTAACCTGTTGCCCATACTTCTGTCCTGACAAGGACAGACCACAGCTGGCCCTCTCTATATACCCCTACACCGATCCTAGCCACGTCCCGACGCGTTTCGTCATACAAGACTCATCAGGGGACTCCGGTGTTTGGATAGAGGCCAGAGGTCCTAAGCCCTCGCTCCCAGAATAACACAGGGGAACCAGAGCCACAGTGATAGAGGGTATATAAATGGTATCAGACCAATAAAATTTGGAGGCCAATTAAGAGACTCACCAGTGGTGATTCAGTTGCACAGGTGAATCCATATCCAGTATATTGCAAGGTAACACCCCATTATAACGCCCCTTCATGCACCGATCTCATATTCGCGTGGAACGCAAACAGCGTTACTTCCACAATGAGATCCCATAGAGCACATCCGGGTCTCACGTAGCGGTAACCCGGAAGTTCGTCACATCGAGGGCGGGACGCTCATTACATGCTAATGCGCAGGCTCCATTCCTGGAGCGCAAAGCAGCGTTCAATTCGTGTAGCGGAAGTGAGGTGAGGGAATGACGCGGCGGTGGGAGTGGCAGGTGCATCACGCATACAACAATCCACCCACCGCCCAGTCAGTGAGGTCACGGCTAATAGTAACACGCCTCACATTCCCAGTGCCTAACATGCACATAGGGAAACGGACCCCCGCCGACTACATACCCCATTCACCGGATCAAGCCCCAGTCCCGCACATCAGACGATGAGAGGCACAAATAACACCATCAAGAGGGGGGCACTATGCGAGCAACAATGCACCCGTCCCAAAGACAAAACCCACCAAATGAGGGGCACCCCATTAGCACACGGAGGGGAAAGAGATCATGAGGCAGGATCATATTACTGGATGCACCTGTTTGTAAATCACCACAAATCTTACTAGGAGCCATCTTAATGATCCTATTCAGTGTATTCAGATTTCATTACACATAATGAATATATAGTCATGTTACCAAGATACTGCAGAAGTATACATATCCCAGGTTTCCACATATATAGAGGGATTAATTCATGTATTCCCTGTCCCTCTAAGACTATATAGGTTACATTTACTTCAAACATGTGGTCAAGGTTATCATTGGCTGGTAATTTTCCTACTGTCTAAATAAAACTGGCAAATTGAAGCTGTTCATTTAGGCCCCCCGGGGACGAGGTACCCAATCTGAATATCCATTTCGTTTCCTGTTGGAGTACCCGCCTGTCCCAGTTGCCGCCTCTCTTTGGTCTAGGGACGACATCAATCCCCATAAAACAGATCGCTGTGGGATTACCACCATGTTTTGCCCAAATGTGTCTGGCTAGTGGTTTGTCCCTCTTGTGCTCGATGTCGCCAAGGTGATCTCCAATTCTTCGCCTAAATTCGCGGATCGTTTTCCCCACATATTCTAAACCGCAGTTGCAGGTGGCTTTGTAGATCACTCCTTGAGTGCGACAATTTATGAAATGACGTATTTCAAAATTCCTGTCCAGCACCATACTCCTGAAAGTTTTTCCGACTTCTAGGTAGGGGCATGCTATACACTTAGAGCATCTATAGCAGCCTTTCACTTCCCTAGATAACCAATTAGTCTCCTGGTGTCGTTCAAAATGGCTATGCACGAGCCTGTCACCAAGAGATCTCCCTTTTTTGTAGGTAATCATTGGTCGTTCGGGCAAAGAGGGGCCCACGTCCCTATCCATTAAAAGTATAGGCCAATGGCTCTCTAGGATTTTACGGATTTCAGTAGCTCCATTATTGAAAGTTGTGATGAAGCGAGAGAAACCACTCTCCTCCAATGGACTCTCCCGGTCCATCAACAACTCCGTTCTAGGGGTATTCTTTGCTTCGTTGTAGGCTTTCTTAAGAATCTCCCCAGGGTAACCCCTCTCCTTAAAACGATCACGGAGCTCTCTTGATTGGCTTTCAAAGACCCTTTTATCCGAACAGTTCCTCCGTAAACGGAGGAACTGTCCTTTAGGAATCCCCTTCCTCATGTGGAAGGGATGACAACTCTCCCATCTGAGGAGAGAATTGGTGGCTGTGGGTTTACGGTAGGTTGAGGTGGAAATTTCACCATTTCCATTTTTCTGGATGAGGATATCCAGGAACGGGAGATGATCTTCCCCAATGACATGTGCGAAGGTGAGGCCGATGTCATTTTGATTAAGGCCCGCTACATAGTTAGACAGTTCCATCCTCGACCCTGTCCATACAATCAGTATGTCATCTATGTAGCGGGCCCACACCTCAAATTTCGATGTAGACTCCTCCATTTCCTCCACAAAAATCCGCGTCTCCTCCCACCAACCCAGGAACAAATTGGCGTAAGAGGGAGCACAAGGGCTCCCCATAGCCGTGCCCCTGAGTTGGTGGTAGATCCGCCCATCGAAGGTAAAGATGTTTCCCTTCAAACAAAACTCCAAAAGTTTGAGAACAAATCTATTATGTTCCTTATACTGACAGCCCCGCGTGTTCAAGAAATAATCCACCGCTTCAAGACCCTTCGTATGGGGAATAGAAGAGTAGAGAGCCTCGACATCTACACTTCCAAGAAGTGTGCCCTCACTCACTGATATCCCGTCTAGTTTCCTCAATAGGTCAGGTGTATCTTTCACAAATGAGGGTAGGGCTGCAACAAATGGCTTAAGAACTCTATCCAAGTATATTCCACAGTTCTGGGTCAGATTATCGATCCCAGAAACTATTGGCCTCCCCTTCAAAGGGCAGAGGCCCTTATGGACCTTTGGTAAGCAATAAAAGGTCGCCATTGTTGGTTCTTTCGGGAGAAGAAACTCATACTCCGTTTTACTAATCACCTCGGACAAAAGGCCCTCATCCAGGATATCTTTAAGTTCCCCCAAATACTGTTTCGTTGGATTTGCCAGGAGTCTTTCATATCCAGTCCTGTCACTCAGGATATTGATACAAATCTCCGCATACTGGTCAATGTCCATGACAACCACATTGCCCCCCTTGTCTGAGGGTTTGATGACAATGTGGCTGTCATGTTCCAGTTCCCTCAATGTCCCCATCTCTTCCTTTGTTAGATTATATGGTGTATATAGGGAGGACTGAGAGATAGATCTAATTTCACGGGTAACAAGTTCCTCAAAAACATCAATTGCCGATTGATCACCTGAGGAGGGAGGAAATTTCGTGCTCTTATTTTTTAGATCGGTGAATGGTCCCCTACCCTGAAAACTGGGATCCATGGTACCGATGCTTTTCCAGTAAGCGTATGTCCGGTAAAAGGTCAGGTGGAATGTCAAGATCCTGACACAATCTGGTATCTTGACGCAAAAAGTGTTTCCTCCACCTGACCTTCCGCAGGAATAGATTCAGGTCTTTAATGGCTTCAAAGGTATTGGGCTTTTAATACGTTAGAATTAAAAGTTAAATTTTAGCCTCTTATTGCTATATTCACTATGTGTATTCAAGGAAATGTAGTGTGAGGAAGGGGCTCGATGAAACCCCCTGATTGAGAAGCAACGGAAAGTCTGGATTACACAACTTTCTGTGGGTCACCAAATTGGTTAACGGCGGGGGATCCCCACCCCCAAATGAGCTTTTTACAGAGAAAAACTGAGCACTAAATCTCACCCCAGTCAGTTTATTTCAATGGTGGCACTGGGTCATCAGGAACAAGAGAGGGGCTTCGCTTACCAGGGCAGACCCCTCTATTGGGCAGCACAGTTTGTATATTCTCCCTATATTTGCGGGGGTTTCCTCCCACACTACAAAGACATACTGATAGTGAATTTACATTATAAGCCCCAATGGGGACAGTGATGATGCCTCCATTTTTTGCAGTTACATCTCCTTACTCACTTCTCCTTTCACGCTTCTGCCGAGCAATGAAATGCAAATTGTTTTCACCTCCTCCCCATCGTAGAAGGGTAAGGCGAGCGCCGGATGCAGAGGTCACTTCTTCTCGATGAACATGCACAGTGGCATCCTCTTATATTGCTGACGGCTATCCCATTTGGGCACCTTAGACTTGACCTTGCGCCCGTGGTCAGTAGTAGTGTATGTGGTTCACACACATCTATCAACCACAAAGCAATGGAGGCCAGCTGTACATGTGTCATATCTAGTGCAGTGAGAAGTAATTTGCATATTTTGGGGATTTCTATGTGTTTGGGACTATTTTAGTGATTCCTATGATTCCTAGGGGGAGGTCAGAGCCATGATGTGGGGTGTAAACCATTCAGATGACTCCTCCCTTTACTCTTACACACTGAAGCTGCAGCTGCATCTCCCCCCTCCCCTTCTACATATTGCATATTTATATTTCCACAAGTACTACTTTAAGTAAGACTAGTGTTATTATAACTGCACAACAAAAAAAAATTTGGTTACTCAGAATACTTAAAGGGATACTACCAGAGTTATTTTACTATTAAAACTATTGGTACGGCTGTATAGGTCCTAGAAAAATAATAAAAATGACATCTGCTTTGTAGTAATCCGATCTACCAGCACTGAGAAATCAAGTTTTGAAGTGACATGCAAATTAGCCTGGAAGTGCATGGGGGCGTGGCAATGCATCTGAGTCCAGGACAATTTGCTTATGGCTTTAAAGCTTGATTGACAGGTCATATTACTATAAAACTGAGGTCATGAAATACTCAAAACTGGATTCAAATGAAGATATTTTGAATAGGATCCTTATTTTGGAGATTCCGCCATATACTGCTAGAGACTATAGGGGGTGTCCCATAAACAACATTTATCACTTATCCACAGTATAGATAATCAGTGAGTGAACATTTGGCCTCTATCTACCGAGACCTCCACCAATTCGGAGAGTGTCCCCTTTGTGAATTGAGCGTTGCTGAGCATGTGCGACCACTGTTATGATCACTATCTATACGAGTGGTGGTCGCACATGCTCAGTACTAATCCTTCATACAGGGCTCATTTAGGGGTGATGGTCGCACATGCTCAGTACTGCTCCTTCACACAGGGCTCTTTAGGAGTGGTGGTCACACCTGCTCAGTACTGCTCCTTCATACAGGGCTCTTTAGGAGTGGTGGTTGCAGATGCTCAGTACCACTCCTTCACACATGGCTCTTTTGGAGTGCTGGTCGCACATGCTCAGTACTGCTCCTTCACACAGGGTTGTTTAGGAGTGGTGGTCACACATGCTCAGTACTGATCTTTCACACAGGGTTGTTTAGGAGTGGTGGTCGTACATGCTCAGTACCACTCCTTCAAACATTGCTCTTTTGGAGTGCTGGTCGCAAATGCTCAGTACTGCTCCTTCACACAGGGTTGTTTAGGAGTGGTGGTCACACATGCTCAGTACTGCTCCTTCACACAGGGTTGTTTAGGAGTGGTGGTTGCACATGCTCAGTACTGCTCCTTCACACAGGGTTTAGGAGAGGTGGTCGCACATGCTCAGTACTACTCCTTTACATAGGGTTGTTTAGGAGTGGTGGTCGCACCTGCTCAGTACTGCTCCTTCATACAGGGCTCTTTAGGAGTGGTGGTTGCACATGCTCAGTAGCTCTCCTTCACACATGGCTCATTTAGGAGTAGTGGTTGCAGATGCTCAGTATCACTCCTTCACACATGGCTCTTTTGGAGTGGTGGTCACACATGCTCAGTACTGCTCTTTCACACAGGGTTGTTTAGGAGAGGTGGTCGTACATGCTCAGTACCACTCCTTCAAACATGGCTCTTTTGGAGTGCTGGTCACACATGCTCAGTACCGCATCTTCACACAGGGCTCTTTAGGAGTGGTGATCGCACATGCTCAGTACCGCATCTTCACACAGGGTTGTTTAGGAGTGGTGGTCGCACATGCTCAGTACTACTCCTTCACATAGGGTTGTTTAGGAGAGGTGGTCGCACATGCTCAGTACTACTCCTTCACACAGGGCTCTTTAGGAGAGGTGGTCGCACATGTTCAGCACCGAATCTTCACACAGGGCTCTTGGAATCGGCGAGTGTCCCATCAGCAGGGCTTCCAGTGATCAATCATTAGTCCCCCTACCATAAGTATAAGCTTAGATCTATGAAGGATGAATATAAAAGCGTTTATTTAGAGATTAAACCAAAAGGCAAGATCACCTAAGGAACAAAGTAGTCAAAATTCCCCACCTTATAAGAAATAAAATAGATAAATTCCCAGGAGAGGGTCCTGTAGCGTTTGATAGAAATCTTAAGGAATCAGTGGGGCATGAACGCTCCCGAGGGAAATGCTTAGATACATTTAATTGGATAATGAGTCAGTATCCGAGAAAAGGGCCCATCTGCCATAACAGGACCATCGGTAATTAGAGCGTATCCTGGGGATATGGACTCGAATTATCTGTGCCCCATAAATCAGGGGTTATTAAGATAACAGGCGTCCAGGTGTGTGACGGTCCTGATTCTGGCATAATAAATACAAGGCGGGTTTACAGATATATATACAGTATATAGAGACCGATATAGATATAAACAAACCGGCTGCAAAACGGGGGAGTCAGCTCTTTCGGGAAAAGAAATCTAGAAGAGGTTGAATCAGCAACTCTCAATTCACATACTTTGATACCCAGGAGCAATGTGACATCTCACTCATCAGTCCTTAGGGTTATTTCAGATATGCCCCTTTTCTATAGGGCATAATTGGCATTATAGAGAGGTATGCTCTGCTCGGACCCCTCCTTTTCTACCAGGAGGAAAGAGCCAGTAAGTATAAATGGATCACTACTGGAGGACCCAGCCCATTCTTGGATTAGGTAGATGACCATTTATTGTATGGTCATGTAATACTACACTTTGCCTATAGGGGCAGTGTATCTCTGGCAATATGTTGGGTTGTGAAGTCCAAAGCTTTTTTTTTTTATTTCTCTCTTGTGCCATATACAATATCCCTCTTTTATGCAGCTGTTCTTTATATATGAGGCTTGGGGTGATCCTGGTCATAATTCCAATTTGTTTATACTATAGCATAAAGCTGAGGACTATTGTACTCACAACCTTTTGCGTTTTTCAGCGTTGGCCGCTTTGTTTCTCTCATGCATGATGTAGTAACGCGGGTATTTGCACTGTGATTCTCCACTGCTGTTCTTTCAGAGGTCGGGGTGACCCTGACAATATTCTATTATTTGTAGTTTGAACTGTGGTTCCTCAGAATACTTAAAGGGATACAATTAGGGTTATTTTACTACTGAAACTAGTGATACGGCTGTATAGGTCCTGGGAAAAACTATAAAAATGACACCTCTCTTGTACAAATCCGATATGCCAGTGCTGAGAATTTAAGCTTTAAAGTCACATGCCAATTAGTATGGCAGTGCATTTATGGGCGTGTCACTCGAAGTAAATAGACACGCCCCCCTAATGCACTTCCAGGCTAATTTGCATGGAGCTTCAAAGCTTGATTTCTCAGCTCTGGCACATCGCATTACTACAAAACAGGTGTCATTTTCATTGTTGTTCGAGGTTCTTTACAGCTAGATTACTTGTTTCCGTATTACAATGGTCCTGACAGGCTCCCTTTAAGCTAGTGAAAGTACAAAACTGAAAGTTCTGCAACTTTCTTATATACTTTTGTGGTTATGTTTAAGCTTTCAAGCTCTTCCTTTTGCCATCAGTGAAAGAAACAGTTCTGTTATCAACCAGAGATTAAAGAACCAGTACATACCTAATACTCACAGCAGAGGGTTTGCTACAATTGTATCCCATCTGGAAAATCTTTTGTGGACTAAACAGAATCCACTTCCAACTTTCATCTATTATTTTCGGGATAACATTGATCAGCTTTTGTTGGCTTGTAGCAATGATGCCATGTTGTGGTCACATTTCGGCAGGGTAATGTCTGTGCAGAGGCTGCCTCCAGAGGCTCCAGCCTCCGCTCAGACAACAACATGCTTAGGTTAATTGGCTTGTCCCTGATGTGCAAGCTTGAGGTCAGGAAATTAGATTATCAGCCCCACAGGGACCAATAATAATCATCTTTACTCATGTGGCACCAACATTTTCTGGAGCAATTTACAATTCTGAGGCTATAAATTTATTAAAAAAATTGACACTGATGGCTAACAAATTATATAAGTATCATCCATCCATTGGTGATGGGTTATAACTGATGGATCGATGGGGACCTGATCGTATGATCACCACAATGAGGTCCCATGTCTACCATTTAGAAGGAGCGGTAATCATGCATGTGCCCTGCAACGCCACCCAAGTGGGAACACAGGACCCTTGCGCTGTAGAAAGATGGGCTTCTCTGATCTCCATTGATCCAGCAGTCCTCACATATCCATTGGTTCGGAGATGATTTATAACCGTGATACCCCGCAAACAATCCAAACACAAGACGAGAGGACCCTACACATGCTTGCAAGTAGGAAGGGACACGAGAGGTAAGAACCACTCGATTTATATAATAGTCAGCCATCATGTGTGTGTACATAAAAGTGTGTGTGTGTGTGTGTGTGTGTGTGTGTGCGTGCACGCGCAGAGGAGAAGTGCATGGAGTATTGAGAGATACGTTTGCAGACGATTTATAAAGTGTGATAGATCTGCCTAAAAGATGTGTTTTCGGTTCGCACTCTGAACTATGTTCTGCTCGATTTCTAAAACTGAACATGGACAAAACAGAATTCTTCATCTTTCCCCCATCTCACTGAACCACCCCACCTGACCTATCCATCAGAGTCAATGGCTGCTCTCTCCCCCCAGTTCCACAAGTCACTGCCTCGGGGTAACCATTGACTCTGTTCTCTCCTTCAAGCCACGCATCCAAGGCCTTTCCACCTCCTGCCGACTCCAACTCGAAAATATTTCGCAGATCTGAATATTCCTTGACTAAGTATCTGCAAAACACCAGAGCATGCCCTCATCATCTCCCACCTGGACTACTGCAACCTCTGTGGCCTCCTCTCTCTCGCAGCCCTACAATCTATCCTAAACTATGCTGCCCGGCTAATCCACCTGTCCCCCCACTATTCACTGTCCTCTCCTCTCTGCCAATCCCTTCACTGGCTTCCCATTGCCCAAAGACTATTTGAAAACACTAACCATGACCTACAAAGCCATCCACAACCTGTCTCCTCCATACATCTGTGACCTAGTCTCCCGGTACTTAAGTGGACGCAACCGCCGATCCTCAAAAGATCTCCTTCTCTACTCCCCTCTCACCTCCTCCTCCCACAATCTCAAGCAAGATTTCTCCCGTCCCTCCCCCATACACTACCCCAACTTATCAGACTCTCACTTATTGTGGAAACCTTCAAAAGGAACCTGACAGCGCACCTACAACCGGAGTAACCCTCAGTCCACTATAGCGCCGCACGACCGTCTCCACCCTCCCCTACGGGATCCTCACCCATCCTCTATAGACTGTGAGCCCTCATGGGCAGAGTCCTCTCTCCTCCTGTACCAGTCTGTGCCTTGAATTGTTTGCGGTAATTGTACCTCTCTACATATGCCCCTCTTTCACATGTAAAACGCCATGGAATGAATGGAGCAATAATAATTAGCTTTGTGTAGCGCAATCCAGAGAGCTGGTGCAGCACGAGAAAAGTTTTAGAGATGGGAATGGATGATTCAGATGATGGAAGAAATTAATCTGTGATCATTAGCAGAATGTAGAGGTAGAAGATGTAGAGAGGAGCAGCTCAGGGGTAGCGTCTTGGTCCTATAACTATGCCGTATATATATTTCTGTCTGTCTGTATAAGGTCACTGTTTTCCCGCCATGTATTGAGCACATTTCATGTATAAGTGTCTTACGTTAGCCAGCTAATACAGAAGCTTCGGGAAACTGTATGACTATCATTTTAATTGGAGTAGGAGGCGTGCGCTCCGCTCCTGATGTGACATCTGTAACCAAGCAATGGTGTTCGGTCTGCGCTCGTTTGCATAGGTCAATGTCCATTGAAGTGTTTGGGATCTATAATACCCACATTAACATGGAGAAATACACCGCCGGCAGGTGTTATTCCGCAGCTCCCCGCTCCGTAATGTATTTATCTTCAGGATACGCTCTCTTGGGCGCTCGCAAACAACCTCTATCTGGAGTGCAATTAGGAGTAAATTGAACGTAAGCACAAACCCGGGTCTTTGGGTTTTTTCTTAATTTGTGTGCACAGCGAGTAGTTTTGCAATTTTATGCCCATAAAAGTATTGACGGTCTAGTGTAATGGGGTGGGGGATTGGGGTCTCCAACCAGCACCCATCATGACCTTGCAGTTGTCATGTTGGGAAATGTAGTTTCTCAGTTGCTGGAGAGCCACAAGATTTCAGATTTGCAGCAGAAAAAGTGCTGTAGCATCGGCGAGGGACACCAACTTACTCACCGCCCCGGTCGGGTCCTGTTCTCCCCTGCTGCCGTGTGGTCTTCCACATGCTCTGCTGCCTCCTTTCCCTCCCGGGCCCTGTACATGCCGCACAGGGTTCCCAGAAGTGCATCTAAGATGCACGTACAAACCGAGCCTCTTAAAGAACCCGGAGCGCCATTTCCACCGTGCATTTAAGGCACCCTCCCATTAGGGGAGGTGCCTGCGCAACATTCCCTGTTAGTCAGTGTTCCGTCTGTTTAGCTAGTTGTCAGGTCTCGTAATCCCTGTGTTCGTCACCTGTACCTGAGTCTGCCTTCCCATATCTTTCTGTCCCTGTCGTACCCACCATTTCCGTCCGTAGCAGCCTGCCTCAGTCACTCCACCTGTACCTGTCTATGTGCCGCCAAGAGCTATGGGGTACTCGGTCCTGGGCAGTTTACTACTGGGATGTGTCACTGGGTGGCCGTTGCCCGATTCTGTGACCCTGTAGGCGCTTTTAAGAAAAGGGGTTATATGCAGGGGAATAGTTAATAAAGTTTATGTCGTGACGCCACTTGCAGGTCGTGGTTATGGTGATGGAACCGTCGCTGCACAGTCTTTCCACTGTGGCTGATGTGATGGCAGCCTGGATGTTGGGCCCTCCGCAAGTAGGGCCAGGGCCCCAGGGGATAGGTGATGGAGTTAGGCGCGTGAATGAGGTAGGCCACACAAGGGTTGTCTATTCTCTTTATTCACAGTAGATGGTAACTGGTACCCGGAGGAAGGCTGGTATTCACCTCTGGTTCCCTTAGGGGTGCCGGTTGATGACCTAGTGGCTTCTTTCCCCTGCATCTTTCTCAAGTTGGTGGGTACCCGTGGCTTGGAGCGTCTGGGGGTCCCCGAGGCTTGGAGCGTCTCTCAGTCTTTAGTCTGTACGGCGAGCAGTGTGAACCCTGTAGGGTCGGTGTTCCATTCCGGTCCCTGGTTCTCCCGTTAATGCTGATGCCCCCGGACTTTACGGTCAGTGAGGGCCTGGATGGTCCCCTCACTGTGCAGATTTTATCAGGTCTGCCTCGAGCGTTTGCCTGACCTAGGGCTCTGTGCCCCGTCGGTGCTATGGTCCCGGGAGTACTTCGCCATACTCCACCAGCAACCACACGCCTGGGCCCTCAGGTCACCGTCACACTCCCGTGTCAGAGCAGTTATGTCCGTCTCCTCTCACTTCCACTCTCCAACTCTGTCTATTTGTCCCCTCCCACATTGTCATTGTCTAGTGGACTGGATCGGTTTCACCTCTGGGTGGCCATCCATTGGGTCCAAGTCTAGTCTGTCACCAGTCTGTGTGGATGGGGGAAAACTGGGATTATAATGTGTTTTGCTGTTACCAGCACTGGTCTTCCAGGTCCCTGGGGGTAGGCCCTGCATCTTTGGCAGGATGCAGTACTTTGTAGTGCCCTGATGGGTTCAGGGGCGCTACATTTACACTGCCCGTCACCTGGGGGTCAGCTGCCACAGTCCCGATCACTGCCCTGGGAGTGGTACTTGGCGTCCGCCTCGCGGTAGGCCCTCCCACTAAAGGGTAAGCCCATGTTCCCCTCTGTCGTCCAGTGGGTCCACTAATCCCGCTCACTGCCCCTACACCGGCTCCGAGCATTACAGGAGCACTTCTGTTTTAAAAGTTTTTGACAAGGTATGGGGGTGACCAGCTGTAATAGCTCCCATTGACTCCCATTGACTGATACCTTACATATCCCCCATTGCAATCAATGAGCCAACTTTGTAATGCAGTGATCCCTATAAGTAATATATCTATTTATCTGGATTTTGGCAATCACAGCTCCCTCTAGTGGCCGCAAAATTTTATTTCCATTCCTTACAGAGGAGACCAGGCATAACTGTAGAGATATGTACTGCCACAACCGCAGAGTGTTTTCTGGTTCTTCATCCCAATGTCTTTTTTATTGACAGACGAGAGTAAAAGATACTGGTGAAGAGCGACGGTAAAAAGAATACTGACCCCGGTTTTGGTAAGTTTTATTTTAACTTTTCCTACATTTTTATTTTTCAGTTTTGAACCTAGCGTTCTCATGTTTAGACCATAGTCACCAACTTTATAGGATACTTTTTTCGCAATTTACTTAACACTGCGCCCTTTTACTACTCCTCTGGACACCGGTGCTGGGTGGCATTGCAGTGAGTAAGGTTAGGGGGGCACGGCCGGGAGATTTGCCCACTTTATGAGATACTTGGACCCCCTTGGTTTTCAGAGCTGCAGCCATTCATCTTGGCATATGTTCCTCCTGGTGCAGGAATCATCTTCAGGCCACAGCGGAGCGGATCATTTCCATTACTCCACTGACACTTCCTGGCAGGACCGTTCATCCATTCATGCTGGCCTCTGGTCCGCGTGGTGGATCCATCTGACCAGGTGATGTTTTTTCTGTCTTTTGCCCACTAGAGTCTCATTTTTTTACACCGGAATTGGTTTTCTGCCGTTACAGCTCAGCCTTCTTCTACACGGCTTCCTTCAGTTTTCTTCACTATACACCTCCAGTTCATCAGGAACAGGTTTTGACATCCTAATCTGATCTTTTCATCACAACGATTCTTCACATCCTCCTCTGATACTTTGATCAAAATAATTCTTCACACCTTCCTATGATTCCACAATGATTCTTCCGACCATCCTCAGATCCTAGAACGAGTTTTTACATCCCCTCTAATTGTTTAATCAGATCCCCTGATCATTTCTTCAGAACAATTCTTTACATCATCTGATATTTTCATCAGAATGATTATTTATGTCCTCCTCTGATTATTTCACCAGAAAGATTCTTGGCATCCTCATCTGATCATCTCGTCATAACATTTTTTCACATTTTTCTCTGATTATTTCATTAGAACGATTCTTCACAACCCATTCTGATCCCTTCGTCAAAGCTATTCATATCACCCTCCTCTGATCCTTTACAGTGGAATGATTCTTCATATCCCCTCTGCTCCTTTCACCAGAGCCTATTCGACACATACTCCTCTGATTGTTTCATCAGAACAATTCTTCACAACCTCATCTGATCATTTCATTGGAATGAATAATTCATATCCTCCTCTGATCATTTAATCAAGACGATTCTTCACGTTCTCCTTTCATGGAAAGTTTCTTCATATCTTTCTCTGATTATTTCATCAGAACGATTCTTCCAATCTCTGGTGATCTCTAAATCAGAATCATTTCTCTCATCCTCCTCTGATCCTTTCATCAGAACGATTCTTCGCATCTGCCTTTAAACCTCTTATCAGGACAATGTTTCACGTCCTACCTGGAGTAATTTCAACAGAACGATTCTTCCCAGTCTCTTCATCGGAATAATTGATCTCATCCTCCTCTGATCCTTTCATCAGAACGATTCTTCACATCTGCCTTTTGAACCTTTTAATATGCCAATTTTTCACATCCTACCTGGAGTTCTTTCATCAGAACTATTCTTCCCAATTTCTTCATCGGAATAATTTATCTCATCCTCCTCTGATCCTTTCATCAGAACAATTCTTCACATCTTCCTCTGAACCTTTTAATATGCCAATTATTCACATCCTAACTGGAGTAATTTCAACAGAACGATTCTTTTCATGTTTCTCTGATCAATCAATAAACATGGAGGCATGATAAGTCAATAAAAGTTAGGTAAAGAGCTACTGAAAGGGGCCATAATGCAACATCTGTAGCAGGGTCCCCCCGTATTATTCGCTAGTCGCTCGAGAGACAGGGCAGGGGTGCAAATGATAACTCTGATCCCCTATAACTGCTCCGATGACCTCTCTTTATCATGGCCTGTAACTGCCGGAGGATCGATGCCAGATGAAAGGAATTTTACTGTAAAAATCTTATCAATGAATTTTGCTTTGTCTTGGTCCCGGGCATTGTCCTATCACGGCTATTGTTCCAATGATCTATTATCATGTCCTATCAGTATTATGTGTGGCCTGCCGCTGGGGTTTTATCATTCCCTTGATGCCATTTTTGTGCTTCTTGCCCCTGATCTTGGTTTTCTCCCAATTACACAGTCATTACTCTAATAGCTGGTGCACAGAGATCCCGTTCCTAGAATGCTAATATTTCTTTTATCTGGAAAACACCCTCAGGCCATCTAGTGTCGGGATCCTTCATGGCTGGGATACAGGCTCACTTGTTGATTTCTTATCTCGCGCAGTCACATTACACAGGGCGGCTTTGTCCTGGATACAATCAATGTATTGATCATTCATTATCGGGTCTTTTGTGCTTTTCTAGGTTATGGTAAAAATGAAAATAATTTAAAAAAAAACATGAGTGCTTGAATAGTTAATTTTTCCGACAATGTTTTCTTTGGACTGAACTAATTATTCTTGTCATTTACATGGGACTGCTGTAATGCGATGGTCATTACTAATCGCATCGTTGCAGTAATTGCTTAACATTGGAGCAGATATTGGGGTTGTATCTGTTATAATGAGTCAGGATCCCTCTGTATAAGTCAGCAATGAGGCTGTCAAGAGTCACTTCTACTCTAGAAGACTCAGGAAAGCCCTGTACTATGTGTCCCCTATAGGAAGACTTGTAATACCATATTTCTCCAATAGTGGCCACTGCAGGAAAAATGTGTGAATTAGCAGTGACAATCAACTGATGACCATCGAGAGGGCCTTGTGTAGCGAAAGAACTGTCCAGATAGGAAACCGTAGGATACAACTAGACGTGTCACTGTTCAGAAGGGAAACCGCAGAATATGACGAGATGTGTCACTGTCCAAATTGGAAACTGTAGGATACGAGATATGTCACTGACCAGATGGAAACCGTAGGATACGACCAGACGTGTCTCTGTTCAGATTGGAAATGACCAGATGGATCACGAGTCACTGTCCAGATGAGAAACTGTAGGATACGACCAGACATGTCACTGTTCAGATTGGAAACCCTTTGGATATGACTAGATTTGTCAGTGTCCAAATTGGAAACCGTAGGATACAACCAGACATGTCCCTATCCAGATGGGAAACTGTAGGGTATGGCCAGACGTGTCCCTATCCAGATGGGAAACTGTAGGGTATGACCAGATGTCACTGTCCAGATGGAAACCGTAGGATACGGCCAGATGTGTCCCTGTCCAGATAGGAAACAACCAGATGCAGTATGTGTCACTGTGCAGATGAGAAACCGTAGGATACAACCAGAAGTGTCACTGTCCAAATTGGAAACCGTAGGATTCAACCAGATGGGCAACCATAGAATATGGCCAGACGTGTCACTGCCCAGATGGGACACCGTAGGATATGGCCAGACGTGTCACTGCCCAGATGGGACACCGTAGGATATGGCCAGACGTGTCACTGCCCAGATGGGAAACCATAGGATACGACGAGACATGTCAGTGTCCAGATGGGAAACCATAGGATACGACCAGACGTGTCACTGCCCAGATGGGAAACCATAGGATACGACCAGACATGTCAGTGTCCAGATGGCAAACAGTAGGATATGACCAGACATGTCAATGTGCAGATGGGGAATCGTAGGATATGACCAGACAGGTCCAGGTACCACTGATTCTTCAAACTGTTTCACCTGCAAAAACAGGCCACCATGCCTTTTTGTGGGTGAAACAGTTGTTCCCCCAAAAAAATCAAATCATTTTTTAATAGGCAATTTGAAAACCCCAGTGGCAGCTGGCCTCAGACTCTTGGCCACAAAACCTTCGTCTGGTTGTGCCCCTAACCGGAAAACTATATTGTATAATTAAAAGTGGATTGCCAAATTATTCCCACCTGCATCTGCTAATAGATGTGCAAGTCGGGCTGTGTGCTCACAGTGCGCTTTTGATGCAGATTTACCATAAATCTTCATGCCTATCTTCATGCCAGCAAAGTCAATGAGTATCCAGAAGTGTTGTGCGCACGTTGCTTATTTTTTCCGCGCAGATTTGGTGCAGAATATAATCAGCAGCAGCAGCGTGTCAACTGATCCTTCTGTGCGTCGTATTCTCAGACTTCCCGAGCTGAGAGCGGCTTCATACAAGGCTTTCTACTCTACAGAGAGGGGCCCAAGCACATTACCCCCATCCAGCTTTCCACCACCCTCTGTAGCTAAACATCCCCTTAATGGGCACTTAAAGTTCAGTTGTCAAAAGCCTAAATTAACTTTGCTCAGCCCTCATGTCGCTGCCTGTCTTAGGAGCCATTATGCCTTCCAGGAGAATAGAGGGATGTGATTTTCTCCATTGAGGGTAAATTATAAGGCTGCCGGTTATTTCAGGAGTCGGGTGATCCAATGTGTTGATCTATAATCTGCATAGCACTGGAGCCAAACAATGGCTTCCCTCAGCCTGGCAGCTGGCAATTAGCGAGGGCTGACTGGCACTACTGTAGGAAGACCTCATGGAATTGGCTGGGGGAGGCTGCAAGGAGAGTAACTATTTTGTTTTTTTTTTTTGTTTGTCATATTATTTAGCAAACATCCAGTAATGGAACTGACAAATTCTGGATTATCAGACGGGCGGCCGAACACGTCAGATTGAACGAAACTCCTAATTTCTCCATACATCTGCTCAGCCAAACTCTCCTGTATTTCACATCCAAAATGATCCACCAGCACTGAACAAAGGAATGGGCCGATTGAAATCCACCTGCCCGATCATCATAATCTGTCAGGGGGGAGTCAGGAGACACCCACACTCCAAAATTAGAAGATTTGCACAACTTTTATCTAATACAGATGGGAGCCTTTAAACCTGTTCCTTTATCTGCTAGGAAACTACAGTTCCCAACATGCTCTGATAATGCAGGCTGTCATAGCATGCTTGGAGTTGTAGTACCTCAGCACCTGGCTGGAGATAATTGTACCTAGAGACAATGCAGAAGAATGTAAATATCGATTTGTCAGTTTTTCCGGATTGTAAAAAAAAATATCAGACTAATGGGTTCCAGATTAAAGAAATTGTTTTAATGTTGACTACAGTAATGGACTGGACAACCCTTTAGTGAGCCCACACAATGTAGGGCAAAAATATCCAGTAGAAGATGCCATCTGTTTAAAGGAGTGGTTCCAAAAACATATATATAATATAATATATATATATATATATATATATATATATATATATATATATATATATATATATATATAATAAAAATAATTTATTTATTTATTATTGGGAGGTCAGGTGATGGCCATATGATCACTGAAGATCCAACAACCAGTGACAATGGGGGTCCCAAGTTCTCATACTGGTCTCAGCGGATGTGCACGCGAGACCATTGCTGTATTCACTGTGTATAGGAGCAGGGGCTGCACTTTTTCACTACCTCTCCATTCACACAGAGGACCTTAGGACCCTCATTCTTGAAATCAGGTCAGACAGTTAACATCCACCCAGTTGAAAGTACACGCCTTTGGCAGTGGCAGTCTCCCTGGGAAGAAAAGGTTCTGGCACAGTTGTAAGTAGAGTTAGGATACCACAATACATGCCTTTAAAATTGGCAAGTTTGGCAAACGTGTTATCTAAACATCCAGATTCCTATCCAATAAATGCCAATTTATCTGATACTGGATTAAAGGAATATGGCTCTTCTCTTTTTTCTTTCTTTTGTTATAAATGGCCCCATGGTTTCTGCTAAAAGACAGATCCATTTGTTTTTCAGTTTCATACTTGGAATCCTTTGGAATCCTTTTGTCTCTGGGCCATAGACCTTAATATTGAGGGAGCGGAGCTGAAGGCACTACTGTATTGTGCAATGCGGCTCTGATCCCATCTCTGCTTAGACAAGTAGAAATAATATTTTAACTTTACAAGTTTGTTTTTTTAATTTTTCTTCATCGCTCACTGTTTTCCTGTGTAATTATACACCCGCTGCCGTATTATGAATATAGCATAAACCTTCGATGAGGTGACAGGTGCACATTAATTTATACTCAACTCAACAGTAATGTCATTAAAATGCAACTTTACTCAACATGTAATCACAATGTTAATTCTTGGCCAAAGGTGGGGGAAATAAAACTTTACCTTTACATTTCTCTGCACGAACATGCGGGAAATATCCTGTATAATAGATGACATGATCATCTACAGAAAGAATATATAGATCACCGCTATGAACAAAATAATATTGACTAGTGAATTCAACAATAGTTTTTTCCACTTTTATTTACAGGTATACAGTGTGGGGGGAAAAAAGAAATCTAATTTTCTGCAAACCACTCCCTCTCAAAACTGGGAAAAGTGCACTGGGAGAACTTTCTCCCCAGCTCGTTGTCGTCATGGACTGACATCCAAATTTTAATAACCTTACTAGCAGTATATACTATAATTTTGCTTATTATTGAGCAACTTGTTGACCTTAAAGCATATATTGGTCATGGTCCTGCCACACTCATGTCTCACAACAACTTAAAACTAGTTTTGGTGCATATAGCAGTGTCATATGACCATGAATGGTCATGATTTATGTGCTGGTTAACTTGCCATTAACTCTATTTCACTGGGTGGTTTCTTTTTTTACAAGCATTCTACCAGCACTATAGGAGCTGGAACTTCCTTTCCCTAACTTTCCAGAATGCATAGTTTCTATCATTTCAAATGCTTGCTTTTTGTGTACTTAAAGCTTGCCTCTCTGACATGCTTGTATGCATTATTACTGACGGGAGTGCAGGAATAGAGAGACAAAGATCTAACCCCGCTTGCTGTGGAGAGATATAGATGAACCCTCACTTCCTGGAGAGAGAACAAGTCCTGCTCCACTTCCTGTAGAGAGAGTCCAAGACCCATCCCCATTTCCCAGAGAGAGACCCAAATCAAGCCCCATTTAACTGTAGAGGAGTCCCCCACTTACTGTGGACACGTAGAACTGACCCCGCTTCTTGTAAAGAAATAAAGACCCTCATCCATTTGCTGTAGAGAAACATAGACCTGCCCCCACTTATTGCAAAGAGACAAAAATCTGCCCGACCAATCGTAGAGAGGAATAGACCCCCCCCCGTTACTTTATTGTAGAGAGACACAGACCTGCATCTGATTGCTGTAGAGAGACATAGACCTACCACCACTTATTGTAAAGAGACATAGACCACCCACATTTATCGTAGAGAGGCAAAGGACCTCCCCCACTTATCAGAGAAAGACAAAGACCCTCCCCAACTTATCTTAGAGACAGAAACCCGCCTCCACTTATCGTAAAGAAACAAAGACCGGCCTCCACTTATCGCAATCAGACATAGACCCGCCCCCACTTATCATAGAGAGATATTGACCTGCCTCCACTTATTGTATAGACAGAGACCCGCCCCACTTTTCATAGACACAGGGACTCGCCCACACTTATTGTACAGCAAGACTTGCCCACACTTATCTTAGAGAGATATAGACCCTCCCCCACTTATCTTATAAGTGGGGGCGGGTCTATGTCTCTCTAAGATATGTGGGGGAGGGTCTGTCTCTCTCTTAGAAAGATATAGACCCTCCCCCACTTATCTTAGAGACCTAGACCAGCCCTCACTTATCTTAGTGAGACATAGACCCGCCCCCACTTATCTTAGTGAGACATAGACCCGCCCCCAGTTATCTTAGAGCGGCATAGACCCGCCCCCACTTATCTTAGTGAGACATAGATCCGCCCCCACTTATCTTAGTGAGACATAGACCCGCCCCCAGTTATCTTAGAGAGGCATAAGGGTGCTTTACACGCTGCGACATCGCTAGCGATCTTGTTAGCGAAGTAACACACCAGATCGCACATATGATTTGCCGAGATCGCACGTGACCGGCGCTAGAAAAAAAAATGACCTATGTGCCATCTCGGCAAATCTTATCTGTGATCTGGCGTGTCACATCGCTAACGAGATCGCTAGCGATGTCGCAGCATGTAAAGCACCCTATAGACCCGCGCCCACTTATCTTAGTGAGACATAGACCCGCCCCCACTTATCTTAGAGCGACATAGACCCTCCTCCCCTTATCTTACAGAGATTTAGACCCCGCCACTTATCTTAGAGAGATATAGACCCGCCCCCAGTTATCGTAGAGAGACATAAACCCGCCCTGACTTACTGTAGTAAGACTTATACATGCCCCCATTCCCCACAGACAGACCAGGGAGACGCAGGAAACGACACTTTGCACTGATTTTTTGGGGATTTTATAACATAATTTTTAAATAAAATGCCGGATTGTGGTGGGAGCACGGGAGACGTGAACGTGTTGTATTTTATGTAATTTGTGTTGGAGTTTCTCCATATTGCGCGGCCGGATGATCGCGCCGTTTGCTGCCGCAGGACTGACTACTTTCCTTTGGCACAAAGTCACGGCACGACTTCCATCCCAAGAAGTAACAGCTCAGCTCTCGAGGCCACAGCTCAGATATTACTGACTCCAGTAGGTTTCCAGAATCAATACTTCTAAGAATGGAAAGGTCACACCAGCAGTATTGATCCCGTGAGATCCGGGGGGTTGAGGCTCCCATGTACAAATTGTAGCCCCCATATTGGAGAAATGCTAGATTCATCTCTTCTCAGGGTGATGGAGGACACATTTTTAGGGGCCTCATCTTACCTCATAGTCCTAGCTTATTCTCTGTCACATGCTTTTTGCCAACTAATTCCGATCATTTGTTTCTTTTTCAGCACAAGATAGAAGCCAATTCTGCAGCCTAATGGCAAGCAATAACACGGCCAACATAGCCCAAGCCAGGAAGCTGGTAGAACAACTGAAAATGGAAGCTAATATAGACAGAATAAAGGTAAGCGGAGCGTATGCTGTGCCGGAAATATCCGGTGCACCATGTCAGGGCTGAGATCTAGCTTGTACGGACAATGAGACCCTTTCCAGCTGCTGCCTGGCATCAGAGAACTGTTTTCTGGTCAATGGCTTGACGGTACATGACCAGTGTCAACCTAGCCCACCACAAGTGAAACCAAGACAGGGATGGGACCAACCTTCCAGGGGTTTTCCATTTTTGCAGTTTGTGTTAAACAAACAAATAAACTCTGCTTTACCCACCCTCCCCAGGTCCGGAATTCATTCTTGTCTGCAGTGCTGAGGTCATGTTCACAGCGCTGCAGTCAATCAGTAAGCTCAGCGGTTCCACCCAGTTGAGCTCAGTGATTGACTGTAGAGCTGTCAACATGACATTAGCACTGCAGACAGTAACTGATATGGGAGCAGCTTTGGACCAGTGTGAGTCAAGCATTGTTTGTTTGTTTTTTTCCATCAAACTGCAGGACAGTGGCCAGGGATTTTTCCAAAACTGGGACCTCTCTGTTTTGTTTTCTTCCCCTCTTCGTCTGCTCCAACCATGTCCACCATGGAAGAGTTGACCTCCTCAGTGCCAGTCACCTCACTGCTGAGGTTACCCCCTCCGCTCCAGAGCTTCCAACACCGCTGTCTCAATCGGAACAGAGCACACTGGCGGACACAGACAGAAGAGGGCCCCAGTGCAAGAGCAGAATATGGGCCCCAGGACGGACACAGACAGAAGAGGGCCCCTGTGCAAGAACAGAATATGGGCCCAGGACGGACACAGTCAGAAGAGGGCCCCTGTGCAAGAGCAGAATATGGGCCCAGGACGGACACAGACAGAAGAGGGCCCCTGTGCAAGAGCAGAATATGGGCCCCAGGACGGACACAGACAGAAGAGGGCCCCTGTGCAAGAACAGAATATGGGCTCCAGGATGGACACAGAAAGAAGAGGGCCCCTGTGCAAGAACAGAATATGGGCTCCAGGATGGACTCAGACAGAAGAGGGCCCCTGTGCAAGAGCAGAATATGGGCCCCAGGACGGACACAGACAGAAGAAGGCCCTGTGCAAGAGCAGAATATGGGCCCCAGGACGGACACAGACAGAAGAAGGCCCCTGTGCAAGAACAGAATATGGGCCCCAGGACGGACACAGACAGAAGAGGGCCCCTGTGCAAGAACAGAATATGGGCCCAGGACGGACACAGACAGAAGAGGGCCCTGTGCAAGAACAGAATATGGGCCCAGGACGGACACAGACAGAAGAGGGCCCCTGTGCAAGAACAGAATATGGGCCCCAGGACGGACACAGACAGAAGAGGGCCCCTGTGCAAGAACAGAATATGGGCCCCAGGACGGACACAGACAGAAGAGGGCCCCTGTGCAAGAGCAGAATATGGGCCCCAGGACGGACACAGACAGAAGAAGGCCCCTGTGCAAGAACAGAATATGGGCTCCAGGATGGACACAGACCAAAGAGGGCCCCTGTGCAAGAACAGAATATGGGCCCAGGACGGACACAGACAGAAGAGGGCCCCTGTGCAAGAACAGAATATGGGCCCAGGACGGACACAGACAGAAGAGGGTGCCTGTGCAAGAACAGAATATGGGCCCAGGACGGACACAGACAGAAGAAGGCCCCTGTGCAAGAACAGAATATGGGCTCCAGGATGGACACAGACAGAAGAAGGCCCCTGTGCAAGAACAGAATATGGGCTCCAGGATGGACACAGACAGAAGAAGGCCCCTGTGCAAGAACAGAATATGGGCCCCAGGACGGACACAGACAGAAGAGGGCCCCTGTGCAAGAACGAAATATGGGCTCCAGGATGGACACAGACAGAAGAGGGCCCCTGTGCAAGAACGGAATATGGGCCCCAGGATGGACACAGACAGAAGAGGGCCCCTGTGCAAGAACAGAATATGGGCCCAGGATAGACACAGACAGAAGAGGGCCCCTGTGCAAGAACAGAATATGGGCCCAGGACGGACACAGACAGAAGAAGGCCCCTGTGCAAGAACAGAATATGGGCTCCAGGATGGACACAGACAGAAGAAGGCCCCTGTGCAAGAACAGAATATGGGCTCCAGGATGGACACAGACAGAAGAAGGCCCCTGTGCAAGAACGAAATATGGGCTCCAGGATGGACACAGACAGAAGAGGGCCCCTGTGCAAGAACGGAATATGGGCCCCAGGACGGACACAGACAGAAGAGGGCCCCTGTGCAAGAACAGAATATGGGCCCAGGACGGACACAGACAGAAGAGGGCCCCTGTGCAAGAACAGAATATGGGCCCAGGACGGACACAGACAGAAGAAGGCCCCTGTGCAAGAACAGAATATGGGCTCCAGGATGGACACAGACAGAAGAAGGCCCCTGTGCAAGAACAGAATATGGGCTCCAGGATGGACACAGACAGAAGAAGGCCCCTGTGCAAGAACGAAATATGGGCTCCAGGATGGACACAGACAGAAGAGGGCCCCTGTGCAAGAACGGAATATGGGCCCCAGGATGGACACAGACAGAAGAGGGCCCCTGTGCAAGAACAGAATATGGGCCCAGGATAGACACAGACAGAAGAGGGCCCCTGTGCAAGAACGAAATATGGGCTCCAGGACGGACACAGACAGAAGAGGGCCCCTGTGCAAGAACAGAATATGGGCCCAGGATGGACACAGACAGAAGAGGGCCCCTGTGCAAGAACGAAATATGGGCCCAGGATGGACACAGACAGAAGAGGGCCCCTGTGCAAGAACGAAATATGGGCCCAGGACGGACACAGACAGAAGAGGGCCCTGTGCAAGAACAGAATATGGGCCCAGGATGGACACAGAAAGAAGAGGGCCCCTGTGCAAGAACAGAATATGGGCTCCAGGATGGACTCAGACAGAAGAGGGCCCCTGTGCAAGAACAGAATATGGGCCCCAGGATGGACACAGACAGAAGAGGGCCCCTGTGCAAGAACAGAATATGGGCCCCAGGACGGACACAGACAGAAGAGGGCCCCTGTGCAAGAGCAGAATATGGGCCCCAGGACGGACACAGACAGAAGAGGGCCCCTGTGCAAGAGCAGAATATGGGCCCCAGGACGGACACAGACAGAAGAAGGCCCCTGTGCAAGAACAGAATATGGGCCCCAGGACGGACACAGACAGAAGAGGGCCCCTGTGCAAGAGCAGAATATGGGCCCCAGGACGGACACAGACAGAAGAGGGCCCCTGTGCAAGAGCAGAATATGGGCCCCAGGACGGACACAGACAGAAGAGGGCCCCTGTGCAAGAGCAGAATATGGGCCCCAGGACGGACACAGACAGAAGAAGGCCCTGTGCAAGAGCAGAATATGGGCCCCAGGACGGACACAGACAGAAGAAGGCCCCTGTGCAAGAACAGAATATGGGCCCCAGGACGGACACAGACAGAAGAGGGCCCCTGTGCAAGAGCAGAATATGGGCCCCAGGACGGACACAGACAGAAGAAGGCCCCTGTGCAAGAACAGAATATGGGCTCCAGGATGGACACAGACCGAAGAGGGCCCCTGTGCAAGAACAGAATATGGGCCCAGGACGGACACAGACAGAAGAGGGCCCCTGTGCAAGAACAGAATATGGGCCCAGGACGGACACAGACAGAAGAGGGTGCCTGTGCAAGAACAGAATATGGGCCCAGGACGGACACAGACAGAAGAAGGCCCCTGTGCAAGAACGAAATATGGGCTCCAGGATGGACACAGACAGAAGAGGGCCCCTGTGCAAGAACGGAATATGGGCCCCAGGATGGACACAGACAGAAGAGGGTCCCTGTGCAAGAACAGAATATGGGCCCAGGATGGACACAGACAGAAGAGGGCCCCTGTGCAAGAGCAGAATATGGGCCCAGGACGGACACAGACAGAAGAGGGCCCCTGTGCAAGAACAGAATATGGGCTCCAGGATGGACACAGACAGAAGAAGGCCCCTGTGCAAGAACAGAATATGGGCTCCAGGATGGACACAGACAGAAGAGGGCCCCTGTGCAAGAACAGAATATGGGCCCAGGACGGACACAGTCAGAAGAGGGCCCCTGTGCAAGAACGGAATATGGGCCCCAGGACGGACACAGACAGAAGAGGGCCCCTGTGCAAGAACAGAATATGGGCCCCAGGATGGACACAGACAGAAGAGGGCCCCTGTGCAAGAGCAGAATATGGGCTCCAGGATGGACACAGACAGAAGAGGGCCCCTGTGCAAGAACAGAATATGGGCTCCAGGACGGACACAGACAGAAGAGGGCCCCTGTGCAAGAACGAAATATGGGCTCCAGGATGGACACAGACAGAAGAGGGCCCCTGTGCAAGAACAGAATATGGGCTCCAGGATGGACACAGACAGAAGAGGGCCCCTGTGCAAGAACGAAATATGGGCTCCAGGATGGACACAGACAGAAGAGGGCCCCTGTGCAAGAACGAAATATGGGCTCCAGGATGGACACAGACAGAAGAGGGCCCCTGTGCAAGAACAGAATATGGGCCCAGGATAGACACAGACAGAAGAGGGCCCCTGTGCAAGAGCAGAATATGGGCCCAGGACGGACACAGACAGAAGAGGGCCCTGTGCAAGAACAGAATATGGGCCCAGGATAGACACAGACAGAAGAGGGCCCTGTGCAAGAACAGAATATGGGCTCCAGGATGGACACAGACAGAAGAGGGTCCCTGTGCAAGAGCAGAATATGGGCTCCAGGATGGACACAGACAGAAGAGGGCCCCTGTGCAAGAACAGAATATGGGCTCCAGGATGGACACAGACAGAAGAGGGCCCCTGTGCAAGAACAGAATATGGGCCCAGGACGGACACAGACAGAAGAGGGCCCCTGTGCAAGAACAGAATATGGGCCCCAGGACGGACACAGACAGAAGAGGGCCCCTGTGCAAGAACAGAATATGGGCCCTGTATAAGAAGAGTACATGGGCCCTTTGCAGCCAAAAAGCTTATCAGAATGCACAATTCCTATTGCTTTGGCGGCAGAAATGGGCCCCTGAACCTCCTGGGCCCCTGAACCTCTTGGGCCCCTGAACCTCTTGGGTTGCCTCCTGAGAACCAATCAGTGGCCTCAGCAGTCGGGTAATTCATAGTCAAGATGTCAGCTCTTCTGGTCCGGTGAGACGGCTTATGCTGCAGCGATAAAATAGAGGCAGTACCTTAATAAACACTGGAACCCTCCTTTAAAGGGGAGCCTTCACCGGGTGAAACGTGTCCAGTTTTTGCATTTATTTTTGTCCCACTGCCTTTTTGGAATATTGTTTGTTTTTTTATTTTATTTTTTTTGGGGGGGGGGGGGGTTTGTTTGCTTGTTTTTTTGTAAATCCGCCAAACTATTCCACAGATATGGGCCTTTTTTTAGTGTTAATTTGCATTGTTTTTAGCAAGGGAGGGGTGCGCACAAGGTGGAGGCTGCAACGCCCCAAATCTATCCTGAAAGTCCGTCACTATTTTACCATTTGCTTTTCTATTTTTTTTTTTTTTGCATGGTAAATAACTAGTCCGTCCCCTCACCCCCCCCCCATACACTATTAAAAAATTAATACAAAGCAAATAAAAAATCCCGATGATCTTTCCCTTTATCAGCGGATTTAATGCACAATGTGATTTCTAGAATTAAGTGACTTCTCTGTGTGCAAAGCTTCCACCCATGGTGCTATGAATAATGGAGCTGCATACATCAAACGGGGGGGGGGGGGGACGGGCAGATGCAGATGTATTTGGATAATTTAAAACATCAGGATGCGCTTTGTGCCATTAGCCCGGCTGATTTCTTCATAGACCGACACTCCCCGCTGCTCTCACGTTGGCGGCTATTAATGTTATTAAGTCCCCGGTTAACTCTTGTTGCGTTCTCAAAACGCCGATTTACCTTAAAGGGAGTGTGCCGGGCGCGCACTCCGAGTCTCGCTCATAAGAACGAGTACTATACAATGGTTCCCAAGTTTCAGAACCCCATTTTTTGGTCTCGGTGGGGGGTCCCATCAGTCAGACCTGCAGCAATCAGTAAGTTATTCCCTATCCTAAGGATAGGCAATAAGGTACTATTTGGGGATTAATCCCTTTAAGTAGTTGTGTATCATAATGGACGTATTACAAAGTACAGAGCCGAGGCCAGAGACTGGATTATGTGTTTAATAGGCGATCATGCGTGTAACATCAGAGCCCGGGGAGGGAGGACATGTTTTATTTAATTACTAGGAGGGGCGCACCAAATTTGCCTTTTCAGAGCAGCTTAGTGGTCTCAGGGCGCAGGCAGGGAGCTTCCACAATCTGCTGAATAATAAATAAATTGCACTAATGACTGATTCCATAACAGTTTAAAGTGGACGCGTTATCGGAAAGTGACCTTTTGTTTAAAGGGACTCTGTCCCCCCCCCACCCTCCTAATGCAAACTGAGCTAATTAAACACTTCTGTAGGAGACGCAGCCCCCATCATGTCAGCAGAGGACATTTTACTGTTGGAATTAGTTTGAAAACTCTTTATAAAATACAGTATTTGCAAAACAAAACTTTGGTTATTTGCGGACAACAGCAGAAGACAGTCCCAGATATGTCCGGACCGGAGGCCATTCAGGGACTCAGAAACCATCTCAGTCTGTGGGTGCAACAAGCACAGCAAGGACCCCCCGACATCTGACTCTATCATTATCCATTTACACATGAACACGTTACAGCACATCACAGCTCACATATCACCATATTTACAAAAGTATACACTATATGACAATATAATAACACGACTGGTGTCTTCAAGGGAAGGAACATGACAGCGCCCAGTCCACTTCCTTACACAATGGATGAGAACACCTCTATATACAGTAGATATCGCAACACCATTGACAATAGGTGATATCACAGCTTACTTCCTCCTGTACAATGACTGGTAACACCTCTATATACAGTAAATAACACAGGATTCATTATTTATAAAAGGTGATATCACAGCTCACCTCCTCCTCCTGTACAATGACTGATAACACCTTTTATATACAGTAAATAACACAGGATCCACCTTTCACAATAGATGATGTCACAACTCACCTCCTCTTCCTATACAATGACTGATAGCGCCTTTATATACAGTAGATAACAGGGTCCATCATTCACAATATGTGATATCACAGCTCACCTTCTCCCCCTACTGTACAATGGCTATCACCTCTATATACAGTAGATAGCACAGGATCCACCATTTACAATAGATGATGTCACAACTCACCTCCTCTCCCTCCTGTGCAATGACTGATAGCACCTCTATATACAGTAGGTAACACATCATCCACCGTTCACAATAGTTGATGTCACAGCTCACCTCCTCCTCTTGCACACTGTTTTTCACCTTAGATGCCCCCTTCATCGCTACATGAATCCTATTACAAGTTTCGACGACTCAGAATTAATGGCTCCAAAACTGTGATGGCTATTAAGGGGTTAAACATAAGATCTCTTTATTAGTAAATATTTAATAGTAACCGTTCCTCTCCCGGCGAGCGTAACCACAGGAATGTAACATGTAGAACCCGTGCCCCTCCCCCCGCTCGGCACCGCCGTCTTCTGCACCAACATCTGTTCCTATAAATGGCCATAAACTGAGATTTACATTTAATCCCAACCAAATAAATATCTGCCTCGTGTAATCACCGCATCGTAAAAAATAACAAAGTGTGTCCAAAGTTTCCAAAAGTTTTGGGTTACTCCTTAAAATGACATTCCACATTGTTATAGAATCCCCTGCAACGATTTCACTTAAAGGGAACGCGACGGCCAAATCCTGCCGCCCCTGATAAGTCACTGAGCGGGTCGGCTCTGCTACATCTGCCCCTGATTCAGCAGCTGTGAAACGCGCGGGTCTCCTGCTGAGCTGCTGCATCCATCAGTCTCTTCCACACACAATGGATCACTCTCCAGCCAGACTTTGCATCTTTTTTCTTTTCATTTCACCCCGTCTTTGAAGCAGCGCAGGACTTGTGACCTCCAGGTCTGCGCCTCCTGCTGCGGAGGGGGGGGCTGACATTGATTGACAGGACTACAAATTAATGCTGAAATCCCCAGACACAAACTAAAGTGACACATGGAGGCCTCTCCTGACACAGCACATACAAGGGCTGAGGACTGTATGGCATATAGGAGGCTATTTACAGGGGCTGAGGAGTGATGTACTGCATATAGGAGGCTGTATACAGGGGCTGAGGAGTGATGTAGTGCATAGAGGAGGCTATATACAAAGGCTGAGGACTGTATGGCATATAGGAGACCTCTATGACGCTCATTCATTTTGAGAATGAAGGAGCCTTAGTGTAAGGGGTGAAGGTTGAAAACCCTGCAGGATCAATGGAGGTGCCAGATATCAAAATGCTTCGATTTGAGTCACCGACCTATCATAATCACATAGACCATTGCAGTAATAATCCCCCCATAATCATCATTCCCCCCATAGTATAATAGTAAAATTGTCTCTCAATAGGCACATAAACTGCCTCCGCTCCACGCGTTGTCTATGGCATTGACGAGTTCAGTGTTTGGTTATTTCCAAGAGTTCCATAGACAATGAATGGAGCGGAGGCCGAGCATGGGCACACTTGCAACATTCAGGACGGGGCTGCACCATTCCCTGGGTTCCGGCTGGAGCCCCACTTTTGAAATCGCTGGGGGTCCGAATGGACAGACCCTCACTGATTACACTATTATATGAAAAGTGGATTGGTTAATTTTTTGACGGAATAACTCTTTAATCACCCTCCACCCCAAGTTACATTATCCCTCACAATGTATACCTACCAAAACCTTGTATACAGCCACCTATATGCGGTACATCACTCCTCAGCCCTTGTATACAGCCACCTATATGCGGTACATCACTCCTCAGCCCTTGTATACAGCCTCCTATATGCAGTACATCACTCCTCAGCCCTTGTATACAGCCTCCTATATGTAGTACATCCCTCCTCAGCCCTTGTATACAGCCTCTTATATGCAGTACATCACTCCTCAGCCCTTGTATACAGCCTCCTATATGCAGTACATCACTCCTCAGCCCTTGTATACAGCCTCCTATATGCAGTACATCACTCCTCAGCCCTTGTATACAGCCACCTATATGCAGTTCATCACTCCTCAGCCCTTGTATACAGCCTCCTATATGCAGTACATCACTCCTCAGCCCTTGTATACAGCCTCCTATATGTAGTACATCACTCCTCAGCCCTTGTATACAGCCTCCTATATGCAGTACATCACTCCTCAGCCCTTGTATACAGCCTCTTATATGCAGTACATCACTCCTCAGCCCTTGTATACAGCCTCCTATATGCAGTACATCACTCCTCAGCCCTTGTATACAGCCTCCTATATGCAGTACATCACTCCTCAGCCCTTGTATACAGCCACCTATATGCAGTTCATCACTCCTCAGCCCTTGTATACAGCCTCCTATATGCAGTACATCACTCCTCAGCCCTTGTATACAGCCACCTATATGTAGTACATCACTCCTCAGCCCTTGTATACAGCCTCCTATATGCAGTACATCACTCCTCAGCCCTTGTATACAGCCACCTATATGCAGTTCATCACTCCTCAGCCCTTGTATACAGCCACCTATATGCAGTACATCACTCCTCAGCCCTTGTATACAGCCACCTATATGCGGTACATCACTCCTCAGCCCTTGTATACAGCCTCCTATATGCGGTACATCACTCCTCAGCCCTTGTATACAGCCACCTATATGCGGTACATCACTCCTCAGCCCTTGTATACAGCCACCTATATGCGGTACATCACTCCTCAGCCCTTGTATACAGCCTCCTATATGCAGTACATCACTCCTCAGCCCTTGTATACAGCCACCTATATGCAGTTCATCACTCCTCAGCCCTTGTATACAGCCTCCTATATGCAGTTCATCACTCCTCAGCCCTTGTATACAGCCTCTTATATGCAGTACATCACTCCTCAGCCCTTGTATACAGCCTCCTATATGCAGTTCATCACTCCTCAGCCCTTGTATACAGCCTCCTATATGCGGTACATCACTCCTCAGCCCTTGTATACAGCCTCCTATATGCAGTACATCACTCCTCAGCCCTTGTATACAGCCACCTATATGCAGTTCATCACTCCTCAGCCCTTGTATACAGCCTCCTATATGCAGTTCATCACTCCTCAGCCCTTGTATATGACTGTCCGTCTCTGGAGATGAGGATAATCCTTTAAAGTAGTCATTTCTTATAAAGCGATACAATGCACCATCACTTCACAACTATATATTTTTTTTTTTTCTTCCAAGGTATCGAAAGCAGCGGCAGATCTGATGGCGTACTGCGAAGCCCACGCTAAGGAGGACCCGCTATTGACCCCGGTGCCTGCTTCCGAAAATCCCTTCAGAGAGAAAAAGTTTTTCTGCGCCATCCTGTAACGGGCCTGCGGGGCGGCCGCGCTTCCCAAACACCAGTTTTCAATTTTTAACATCGAGGACTATTTTTATGGTCTGCAGAAATCGCCAATATTAATAGTAATCTAGAGTAAGTCTGGAAAACCGTGGGGCGAGTCTGCGGAAACGCCTGGAGACCGCAACACCAAGACTTTCTGTCCTTCCAGCTGGTAGAGAACATGTTAAAAAAAAAAAAAAAAAAAAAGCTTTGTGTAACCTCTGTTAACATTCTGCCTGTATAAGGGTTTGTTTGGTTTTTTTTTAACAATTTTTTTCTCTTTTTATTTTTCTTATCGTTGGAAAAAACTATAAAAGGATGTACAGTGCGAATCTTATTGTTTTTTTTTCTTTACATTTTAATTTAAATTAATTTTTTATTTTATCTAAATATTTATGTATATAGAATTTTTTTTTTTTTTTTAACCGCAGGAAAAAAATATTTGCAATGGTGTTTCTATGTCTGATTTTGATAGTGTGTGTCGTAGCATTTAGAGTAGATCGAAGATACTTTTTGGATAGATGGCAGCCGACTGTCACAGCGTGCACCAAGGCGTTACCCGGCACCGCGCCATTATTTACTAAATAAAAAAAGCTTAAAAACAAAAATAAAAAATTTTCCGTCCGCGGTTTTTTAATCTTTATAACTCGGCTTTTTAATTATTCAAACATATTCAATTGGTTTTTTTTTTATCCATCTTTGGTTTTGTGACTTTGGAAAAGTGTTCTGCATGGCCCCTTTAAAAATATTTTTGAAAAATATTCATTGTGTGTAAATTTTAACTATTTTTCTGCAGCCTTAGCCATAATGCCTCCCTGTGAGCTGCCACATCCGAAACGGAAGGTGGCAAAATAATGTGTCTGCGCTAAAATATCTCATTTCTCACAAAAGGAAATTTCTTAAAGGTAATGCATCTTGGCTTTTTTTTCTTTTTTTTATTATTATTATTATTATTATTATTTATTTTTTTAACTTTTTTTATTTTTATGCTTATAATAGTCAGACTGCTGCAAATTAGTATCAATATGATATTGCTGATTATTCCCTTTTTTTATTTTTTTTTCTTTATTTTTTTATATTTTACGCGTAAAATGGTCAGACTGCTACAAATTAATATCAATATGGTATTGCCGATTTTTTTTTTTTTTTAAATTATTTTATTTTATTTTTACGCTTGCAATGGTATGGCAATGGTGATGCAAATTAGTATCAATATGGTAATGCCAATTTTTCCTTGTATTTTTATTTTATTTTTTTTAATTTTTACACTTAGTGATCAGACTGCTACAAATTACCGTAGTATCAATATGGTATTGCCGATTTTTCCTTTTTTTGTAAATTTTTTTAATTTTATTTTTACGCTTATGATCAGACTGCTACAAATTAGTATCCATATGGTACTGCCGATTTTTTCCCATTTTTGTTATTTTTTTTTATTATTTTCTTTTCTTTTTACGCTTCTAGTGGTCAGACTGTTGCAAATTAGTATCAATATGGTATTGCCAATTTTTCCCTTTTTTATTGTTAATTTATTTATTTCTTTATTTTATTTTTACGCTTTTAGTGATCAGACTGCTACAAATTGGTATCAATGTTATTGCCGAATTTTTTCCCTTTTTTTGTTAATTTTTGTATTTTTTCATTTTTTTACGCTCTTAGTGGTGAGACTGCTACAAATTAGTTTCAATATGTTATTACTGATTTTTTTTCTTTTTTTATTGTTAATTTTTGTATTTTTTTTTTATTTTTACGCCTTTTGGGTCAGACAAATTAGTATCAATATGGTATTGCCGATTTTTCACTTTTTTTTTTAATATGTCTTTTTTAAAAGTAGACAAACTATTTGCCAAAACTTCTAGAAACCTTGTTTAAAGATGCCAATTTTTTTTTGTTTTTTTTTTTTAGTGCAAAACATTAAAATCGCAGAAAGGTCACGACTGGCCTCTCCGTCTATATGGGATGTCCCAGTATAGAAATATATTAATATTCCATATTCTGCCAGTTCTGATTCCTAAATCACAGGCACACTCCTCTGTATGTTTCGTCGTGAATTGATATGCAGCCCTATTACACCGGACCCCATATATAACTATGAGGTCTCCTGATAGCAGGACAGTCATTCACTTGTAGGAAAGACTAAAAAGCATAGCAGTCGTCGCCCCCTATTGTCAAAAAAATGCAAAACTGTATTAACATTTTGTAGATTGGTTTTTTTATGTTTTTTTATTTTTTGCATGGTTGTAAATTGTCGTTTTTACTTGTTTTGATTTTCTTTGGTGTATTGAGCTCAGGGTAAACTTGGAATCTCCTTATTGACGGTACCTCTCGCAACTTGCAGTCTATACTGCCTAATTCACAATATCTGCCTTGGTGCAATGATCAGGATGGCTCCGCTCCTTTAAGAATTGCACTTTTCACACTTTGTAACGTGCAGGGTATTGAATGAATGTGTTCACCTATGCTCATCTTTAATAGCCACATTACAGTCCATCTTGGAACATTGGAAGATCGGCCGGGAGCAGCTCGGGGAAGCTGCTTACTAAGGTTGGTGGTGGCGATCCCATTGAAGTGAATAGGAGCTGAGGTGCAGTGCCCAAGAGCGATCACTATGGAGCTGCAAACAGCTGATGAGTCGGGGGTGATGGGTGTCGGGCCCCCAATACTATGATATTGATGACATCTTAAAGTTTGAAAGTTATCGCCAATCGCTGGGGGCTGACCCACTGATTCCAAAAACCAGGGGAATGGAGCGGAGGCCGATCGTGTGCACTGACTCTCCATTCATTGTAATAGGAGCACCGGAGATGACCGAGCGCTGCGCTCCCATTAAGAATGAATGGCGCATGACCAACCACCGCTCCAGTCCCTAATTCTCGGGATCGGTGGCGGCCACATAAAGTTGGTTAAAACTGACTGTCTCCTTTATTTCTTGGTGGTAGAATAAGAAAACTAGCTGTGAAATGCGGTACAATTGTGTCGGATGTGGCGCTCCCGAACACTTGACTATAGGGGGGCCGGGGTGGGGCGCACCTCATGTCTCGTCATCTCAGATCCCAAGCCAATCTCTCGTGTAGTTGTTTTCAATAAACTTTTGGATCAATTTAATTCCTGATTCCTTGTTTTATTGTGTCCTATAGCAGAATGGTGTCACGACCTATCCCATGTATAGAACAATATCCCACCGAGCCTCGCGCTGATAACAGAGAATAATAGGCTGCTCTGAATAAACTAGAGAGGGGAATTTTATTTTTTATTTTTTTCAAATATTGATCACTAATGTGTCTTCACCTTGGCTGGTTATCAAAAATAGGAGGGATCCCACACCTTTTTATTTATTTATTTAAATTAATAATTTTTAAAAATGGAGTGGGATCTTTTCTCTTTTTGATTACCAGCCAAGGTAAAGCTGACAGCTGAGGGTTGCAGCCTGTAGTTGTCTGCTTTACCTGCACTGGTTATCAAAAATAGGGGGAAGCCCATGTCATTTTTTTATTTATTTAATTAATTAATTACTTAATTACTTAATTTTATTTTATTTTGTTCCCAGCAGCGTACAGGCATCTTTCGCATACAATAAAGGTTGTTGATTGGTTGCGCTGCAGCCTTTCAACAAACTTTATTAGCATACGAACATCACCTGAACTCCAAACTCGGACGCAGACTTTTTTTAAATATATATATAAAAAAGTCCGTATTTGAGTTTGAGCTCTGGACTCTCATCATGCCATCCTGTACTCTTATGTTCCATCGTGCCACACTGTACCCCCCTTATGTACCACTAAATCATCCTGTACCCCCCATGTCCCACTGCACCCCCTTATGTATGTGGGGGGGATATGAAGCACCACACTGGACAGTTCAGGTTCATTCATCGCTATTTGTGAGCATTTCTCCTTTCCTGAGATAAACAATCCACCTCACAGGTGCGGCATAGCAAGATGCTGATTAGACAGCATGTATACTGCACAGGTGCGCCTTTGGCTGGTCACAATAAAAGACCACTCGAAAATGTGCAGTTTTACAGTATTGGAGGTCCAAAGGTCAGAAAATGAATCAGTATCTAGTGTGACCACCCTCTGCCCTGTAGAGTGAAAATTGGGATTTATCCGTGAAGATATATAGATAGAGCATTTGCACACTCAAGTTGGATACAACAGCAAACTGCAGTCAGGTGGAGACCCCGGTGAGGAGGACGAGGAGCAGCAGAGGAGCTTCCCTGAGACGGTCTCTTGACAGTTTGTGCAGAAATTCTTTGGCTTTGCACTGATTGTTGCAGCCGCTGTCCGGGGGGCCGGTCTCAGACAATCTTGGAGGTGAAGATGCTGGATGTGGAGGTTCTGGGCAGCTGTGGTTACACGTGGTCTGCGGGGGTGAGGCCAGATTCTCTGACACGCCTTTGGAGACGGCTTATTGTAGAGAAAAGAACATTCAATTCACGGGCAACAGCTTTGGTGACATTCCTGCAGTCAGCATAACCATTGCACACTGCCTCAAAATCTGTGGCATTGTGCTGTGGGATAAAACTGCACATTTTAGAGTGTCTTTTTATTGTGGCCAGCCTAAGGCGCACCTGTGCAATAATCATGCTATCTGATCAGCATCTTGATATGCAACACCTGTGAGGATGGATTATCTCTGCAAATGACAAGTGTTCACTTAGGCCTGTTTCACACATCACTAAAAAACACAGACTGTTTTCACTGAGGCTAGTTTCACACTTGCGTTGGGTTGAATCCGCTGGGTCCTTTGCTGCGTTGTTTTGACGCATCCGTTATTTTTGTGGTGTCAATGGATGCAACGGATCCGTTATTTCACAGGAATCTGTTAGCTGATTCCTGTGAAATAACGGACCCGTTGCATCCGTGAGGCGTCCGTCTAACGGAATGCGTCGGCTCTGTTTTCTTTAAATTTTTTTTCATTCTGGGCATGCTCAGTAGAAATTAGCGGAATCCAGCAGCGGATTCCGTTGTAAAGCACTTAGCAACTGAATCCGCTACCATAGGGAGCCATTATAAATTTTAACAGAAGCAACGGAATCCGCTGGTCGGCGTCATTTTGACGCAAGCAAATAACGTTACATTCAGCGTTGCTTCCGCTCGGCGGACGCAACGGAGCGTCGGCCAACGGAAGCAACGCAGGTACTTTTGGCACAATCCGTCAATGCAAGTCTATGGGAAACAGCGGAATCCGTTAACGGATTCTGCTGATTCCCAAGACAGCGGATTGCGCCAAAAAAAAAACAACGGAAGTGTGAAAGTACCCTGACGTGTTAAAAACACATATGTCCCTCTGTGTGCCATAATTCATGGCACACGTGGGTTCTACATGTGCTATCCGTGATCCATGATAGCACATGGAGGTAAACTCACCTGTCCCCCATTCCTGCTGTCTGGGGTGTTGAATCTCCGGCTCTGCTGTAACCGGCCGCTGCTGTCTCCCCTCTGCAGCTACTTCCGGGTCGGCTGTGCGGTACCTAATTGCATATGTATGAGAATAATTAGCCGCCTTGGAAGCAACAGGCAGTAGAAGCCGGAGACAGCATCACTAGGGATGGGTGAGTTTAAAACGCTTTTTATTTCAATGTCCGTGTTTTTCTGGTATGTGTTTTACGGATCACACCATAGTTTGGTCCATGGGACATCAGTCATGCCGGAAAAAAACGGACATGTGTTTGTGTGGAAACCACGGACACGCGTGTACGCCGCACGGATACACGGTCAGTGAAAAATCACTGATGTCTGCGCAGACCCATTGATTATAATGGGTCTGCGTATGTCCGTGATTCTGGTACGTATAAAAGCTATCACATATGTACCAGAATCACTGACATGTGAAAGAGGCCTTACACAGATTTCGGCCTCCTTCACACATCCATGTCTCCGGTACGTGTGACATCCGTGTCTCCGGTACGTGTGACATCCGTGTCTCCGGTACGTGTGACATCCGTGTCTCCGGTATGTGTGACATCCGTGTCTCCGGTATGTGTGACATCCGTGTCTCCGGTACGTGTGACATCCGTGTCTCCGGTACGTGTGACATCCGTGTCTCCGGTACGTGTGACATCCGTTTTCACAAGTAACAGAGACACGGACACACATAGACCCATTAAAATCAATGGGCTTGGTCACACATCCGTGTTTTCACAAGGACTGTGTGTTTGTGTGCTCCACATGGCAGCAGGTCCATTTTTCTTCCGCAGCATGGGTGTCACACGGACCGCACAATGATGTGATACGGACCAGAGAAAACACAGGTCACATAACAATAAAGAATTTTTATACCTACCTGTATCCAGTGCTGCTGTTTGTGCCTCTGCCTCTGCTGTTGCTTCCGGGCCCGCTTATTATGCCTCATGAATATTCACCACAGACCTGGAAGTAATAGCAGCACCGGAGACAGGTAAGTATACAGCTCATGCTGGCCGGAGCCTAACTCTGTCCATTTCGGGTCTCGGATGTAATTTTCTCATTCAAATGAATGGCTCCGAGAAGAAAAAGAACAAAAGCGTACCGCGATCTGAGGTGCGGTCTTTCCTGCCTAATGTGTACAAGCCCATAAATCTATATTGTCCTATGAACAACACTGACGACACAATGCAACAGATGGAGCGAAAATGGATGAAAATCTGTCGTATTTCGCGTCTCCACCGGACACGCTGACGCTCAGCGCCCTCTGCTGGCGGAGAAGGAGAACTGCATGTGCAAAAATCTGAATATTACATTAGGGAATTACTCTTAAAGGGATTGTCCACGATGTGGCGACCCCCTTCTTAAAGGCACAAGTCCCTCGAATAACGGTGCTTATGTCTAGTGTCTGTGAGCTACTGTTATGTCTCGTGAGCGCTGCCGCCGATCGTCTGCCAATAACGGTCCGCAGCGCTTACACCTCCCACATTCGACCTTTGTGATTGGCTACATTTCTCAAGATGCAACAGCCCCAGCAGGGACAGAGAATATTATTAGTTTCATTCTGACATTAATCAGTGTGAAAAAAGGAAAAATACTTTGTTGCCCGTAGCAACCAGGCTGCTTTTGTAAAATGAAAGCTGTGCGGTTACTGGTTGCTATGGGCAACAACACCAGTTTCACTTCCAGACCCTTTTTTCTATAATATTTTTGACAAGGCCGCATTTATTTCCTATGTCATGACTACACATAAGGATTCCGTGTAGTATTCTAAATTTCCAGCTGTCTGGCACGAAACCAGTAAGAAAAATGGACGCTTTTGTCCCTCTAAACCACGCCTCCTGCATAAGCGAATCAGAGTATTACGACATTACCGTCAAGCATTGCCAACACGCTGTTAAAGCTTCTACGTTTTATGATTGGTCAAAATCTTCTCGGTCTGGGTCTGATTGGTAAGTGGAGATCTCAGCTGTTATTGGTTAACACTTTATTTGCAAGACATGCTGTGATTGGCCTGGGGAATGTTCGTGATGCGCAGTGACTGGACAGGCATTCCCAGCGGCAGTGTAATTGGACGAGCCATGCGGCTGCGCAGTGGCGGCGTACGGAGCGCTGTCTTTTCGTCGCTTTCCCTCAGGTAATTGCCGGCTGACGAGACAACGACATGTTCCGAAGAAAACTGCAAGCGCTGGACTATCACAACCCCGCCGGCTTCAACTGCCAAGGTGAGCGCTGCTGCGCATGTGCCCGGAGGAGGGTGGGGGCTTGTGTGTGCGCCATAACCCCCCCCCCTCTCCTAATACAGCACAGTGTGGCGCTCCATATCCCCCCCATATACAGCACAGTGTGGCGCTCCATATCCCCCCCATATACAGCACAGTGTGGTGCTCCATATCCCCCCCATATACAGCACAGTGTGGCGCTCCATAACCCCCCCCATATACAGCACAGTGTGGCGCTCCATAACCCCCCCCCATATACAGCACAGTGTGGCGCTCCATGACCCCCCCATATACAGCACAGTGTGGTGCTCCATATCCCCCCCATATACAGCACAGTGTGGCGCTCCATAACCCCCCCATATACAGCACAGTGTGACGCTCCATATCCCCCCCCATATACAGCACAGTGTGGCGCTCCATAACCCCCCCATATACAGCACAGTGTGGCGCTCCATAACCCCCCCCATATACAGCACAGTGTGGTGCTCCATAACCCCCCCCATATACAGCACAGTGTGGTGCTCCATAACCTCCTCATATACAGCACAGTGTGGCGCTCCATATCCCCCCCCTATACAGCACAGTGTGGCGCTCCATAACCCCCCCATATACAGCACAGTGTGGCGCTCCATAACCCCCCCATATACAGCACAGTGTGGCGCTCCATATCCCCCCCCTATACAGCACAGTGTGGCGCTCCATATCCCCCCCCCTCTCCTAATACAGCACAGTGTGGTGCTCCATATCCCCCCCATATACAGCACAGTGTGGCGCTCCATAACCCCCCCATATACAGCACAGTGTGACGCTCCATATCCCCCCCCATATACAGCACAGTGTGGCGCTCCATATCCCCCCCTATACAGCACAGTGTGGCACTCCATAACCCCCCCATATACAGCACAGTGTGGTGCTCCATAACCCCCCCCTATACAGCACAGTGTGGTGCTCCATAACCCCCCCCCCCATATACAGCACAGTGTGGTGCTCCATAACCCCCCCCCATATACAGCACAGTGTGGTGCTCCATAACCCCCCCCCATATACAGCACAGTGTGGTGCTCCATAACCCCCCCCCCATATACAGCACAGTGTGGTGCTCCATAACCCCCCCCCATATACAGCACAGTGTGGTGCTCCATAACCCCCCCCCCATATACAGCACAGTGTGGTGCTCCATAACCCCCCCCCCATATACAGCACAGTGTGGTGCTCCATAACCCCCCCCCCATATACAGCACAGTGTGGCGCTCCCTAACCCCCCCCATATACAGCACAGTGTGGCGCTCCTAACCCCCCCATATACAGCACAGTGTGGCGCTCTCCCTAACCCCCCCATATACAGCACAGTGTGGCGCTCCCTAACCCCCCCATATACAGCACAGTGTGGCGCTCCCTAACCCCCCCATATACAGCACAGTGTGGCGCTCCCTAACCCCCCCCATATACAGCACAGTGTGGCGCCCCTAACCCCCCCATATACAGCACAGTGTGGCGCTCCCTAACCCCCCCATATACAGCACAGTGTGGCGCTCCCTAACCCCCCCATATACAGCACAGTGTGGCGCTCCCTAACCCCCCCATATACAGCACAGTGTGGCGCTCCATAACCCCCCCATATACAGCACAGTGTGGCGCTCCATAACCCCCCAATATACAGCACAGTGTGGCGCTTCATATGCCCCCCCGTATACAGCACAGTGTGGCGCTCCATAACCCCCCCCATATACAGCACAGTGTGGCGCTTCATATGCCCCCCATATACAGCACAGTGTGGCGCTCCATAACCCCCCCATATACAGCACAGTGTGGCGCTCCATAACCCCCCAATATACAGCACAGTGTGGCGCTTCATATGCCCCCCATATACAGCACAGTGTGGCGCTCCATAACCCCCCCATATACAGCACAGTGTGGCGCTCCATATCCCCCCCCTATACAGCACAGTGTGGCGCTCCATATCCCCCCCCCTCTCCTAATACAGCACAGTGTGGTGCTCCATATCCCCCCCATATACAGCACAGTGTGGCGCTCCATAACCCCCCCATATACAGCACAGTGTGACGCTCCATATCCCCCCCCATATACAGCACAGTGTGGCGCTCCATATCCCCCCCCCTATACAGCACAGTGTGGCACTCCATAACCCCCCCCATATACAGCACAGTGTGGTGCTCCATAACCCCCCCCTATACAGCACAGTGTGGTGCTCCATAACCCCCCCCCCATATACAGCACAGTGTGGTGCTCCATAACCCCCCCCCATATACAGCACAGTGTGGTGCTCCATAACCCCCCCCCATATACAGCACAGTGTGGTGCTCCATAACCCCCCCCATATACAGCACAGTGTGGTGCTCCATAACCCCCCCCCCATATACAGCACAGTGTGGTGCTCCATAACCCCCCCCCCCATATACAGCACAGTGTGGTGCTCCATAACCCCCCCCCCATATACAGCACAGTGTGGTGCTCCATAACCCCCCCCCCCATATACAGCACAGTGTGGCGCTCCCTAACCCCCCCATATACAGCACAGTGTGGCGCTCCCTAACCCCCCCATATACAGCACAGTGTGGCGCTCCCTAACCCCCCCATATACAGCACAGTGTGGCGCTCCCTAACCCCCCCATATACAGCACAGTGTGGCGCTCCCTAACCCCCCCATATACAGCACAGTGTGGCGCTCCCTAACCCCCCCATATACAGCACAGTGTGGCGCTCCCTAACCCCCCCATATACAGCACAGTGTGGCGCTCCCTAACCCCCCCATATACAGCACAGTGTGGCGCTCCCTAACCCCCCCATATACAGCACAGTGTGGCGCTCCCTAACCCCCCCATATACAGCACAGTGTGGCGCTCCCTAACCCCCCCATATACAGCACAGTGTGGCGCTCCCTAACCCCCCCATATACAGCACAGTGTGGCGCTCCCTAACCCCCCCATATACAGCACAGTGTGGCGCTCCATAACCCCCCAATATACAGCACAGTGTGGCGCTTCATATGCCCCCCCGTATACAGCACAGTGTGGCGCTTCATATGCCCCCCATATACAGCACAGTGTGGCGCTCCATAACCCCCCCATATACAGCACAGTGTGGCGCTCCATAACCCCCCAATATACAGCACAGTGTGGCGCTTCATATGCCCCCCATATACAGCACAGTGTGGCGCTTCATATCCACCCTCTGCCCCCCCCCCTCCCAGTACAGCTCTGTGTGGCGCTCCATAGCCCTCACCCCCATTTAAACACAGTGTAACTGTCCATATCAACCCCCCATAAATAGCAGAGTTTGGCTTTCCATATCCCCCCCATATACAGTGTGGTATAGTGTGATACATGGTGGTACAGTGTGGTATGATGGTACATAAGGAGGTACAGGGTGGCACGATGGTACATAAGGGGGTACAGTGTGGTATGATGGTACATAAGGGGGTACAGTGAGACATGGGGGGGGGGGTACAGGATGATTTTGGTGGTACATACAGTGTGGCACGATGGAACATAGGGGGGTACAGTGTGGCGCACTTGCACATAAGGTGGCACATGGGGGGGGGTACATTGTGGCACGATAGCACATTAGGAGATACAGTGTGACATGGGGGTACAGGATGGTTTAGTAGCACATAAGGGGGTGGAGTGTTATATGGGGGTAGAATGTACCACCTTTTGATGCTCGGTTGCACATACTGGCTCAGTGGTTAGCACAGATGTTTAGCAACGAGAGGCCCTAGGTTCAAATCCCACAAAGATAAATATTTTTTTAAATCCCAATTTGTTTTCTTCTGGGCTGTATAGAGAAATGACACTCGGTTACCCATACTGGCACGGTGGCTCAGTGGTTAGCACTGAAGTTTAACGAGAGGTCTTGGGTTAGAATCCCACCGGAACAGAAAGGCCATAATGTATCAGAATAAAGGGGGCACATAAAGTAATACATGATGGTACATAAGGGGGTACAATGTGACATAGGGGTACATAAGAGGATAGCGTATGAAATGAGGGTACATAATGGTAGTTAAGGGGTTACATTAGGACACGAGGGTACAGGATGCTATGGTGGTACATATGGGGGAAACAATGGTACATAAGAGGATAGTGTGAAATAGGGTACAGGATGGTACATAATGGATACAGTGAGACGGGGGTAAAGAATGGCGCGTGAGGGGATAGTGGGGCGCGACGGCGTGTGAGGGACTGGAGTGCAGCACATAAGGGGGGTAGAGTAAGGCGCGATGACACATAATTGGATAGAGTGTGGTGCGATGGCGCATAAGGGGGTAGAGTGTGGCGCATAAGGAGTGGCACATAGCAGGGTGGTGCGATTGCGCTCAAGGGAGTAGAGTATGGCACATAAGGGGGTTGCATGCAATGGAGTAGGGGGTGGCGCGTTTTCGCATAAAGGGGTAGTATGGCACATAGGGGGGTAGAGTGGCACATAAAGGGCGCATAAGGGGATAGTGTGGTTCGATGGTACAAGAGAGGATATTGTGTGACATTGGGGTACAGAAGGAGGACATTGAGTGGACATTGAGGAGTACACTGTGATGTTTATTAGGGGGTGGATATGGCATATCACACTATGCTGTATATGGGGGATATGTTCTCTGAAGCCTCACTCCATGGCCATTATTTTCACAAGTAACAAAAAAAAAAAAAATCCTTCACATTACATTACCATTGATAGACACAAGATGGCGCCTTTAACTTGACAAATGCCAGTACTTTTATGGTGGCATGTGCTGCACAATCTGAAGCTCTGCCTCCCCCCCCCCCCCCCCCCCCACCCCTCTGGGTCCGGGTCTCTGCCCTGCCCCCCCCCCCCTCTCCCTCTCCGGCACTCTAAACCCCCCCCCCCCCCCCCACTCACCCTCTCCGGCACCCTGCCCCCCCCCCCCCCCCCACTCACCCTCTCCGGCTCTCTGCCCCCCCCCCCACTCACCCTCTCCGGCACTCTGCCCCCCCCCCCCCCTCACCCTCTCCGGCTCTCTGCCCCCCCCACTCACCGGCTCTCTGCCCCCCCCCCCCTCTCCGGTTCTCTGCCCCCCCCTCTCCGGTTCTCTGCCCCCCTTGGGCAGGTACTGTCGTCTGCATACTGGAGATGGCGGCTGCTGTATACTTGGCCCTTGCAGTCAGGCTTTGTATGACCCGGTGTATATATTTCGGTGCGGCTCCTGTCCCCTCCATGTACTGATTACACATCACCATTTCTCCACAGATGAGACCGAATTCCGAAACTTCATTGTTTGGTTAGAAGATCAAAAAATCCGACACTACAAGATCGAAGATCGGGGAAATCTGAGAAATATTCACAGCGGGGAATGGCCCAAACAGTACGAGAAGGTGAGTGCCGGGGCCTGAACGGTGCAGGAGTGCTAGCTGTACAGCATAGCCCAGAGAGTGGTGGAGGAGGGGAAGGTGAGCTGTGATATCACCTATATGGCTTCGGGTATTGCTAGTCTTCTGACTTCCTGGTGCGCTTCCATACATTCTGAGCTGCAGTGTAAAGCACAGCGAACAGACAGGACTGCTGCAATAGTGTTTATGGGATGTGGAATTTGAACCAATAGTGTCAGAAAGGATTGTTGGGCTGCGGTCTCCTGTAGATCCTCACTAGCGCCTCTGTGTGGAGCCTCGGGGTAATGTATAACCGTCTCTCTCTGATTCCTCCCCACAGTATTTAAAAGACGTCACGTGTCCCTTCAAGGTAGAAGAGCGCCAGGAGGCCATAGACTGGCTGCTGGGCCTGGCCGTGCGCCTGGAGTACGGAGACAATGGTGAGTGAGGGGCCTGAGACCCTGATAATGTACCGGCAGGTAGACACGGGTACGGGGTGTCTGACATCAGCACGCCCCCATTAGCTGCTCTCTAATTGTGCACATCATGTATAGTGTAGACCCCCACGAGTGGAGTATCTATAGTAGTGATAATGAAGCCCCCCGCAGGTGAGGATTGCTGGCGTTTCGGGCTGATCACTTGTTACCCCCCCCCGGACGCCCGCCTGCTTCTTCCCCACACTCTGGATTAGCGGAGCTCAGTCAGGGGTGTCGCATCCTTATGGAGGAGATGTTTTTTGTGTCCTTCTTCCCCAAGGACTGAGGATGGCGCCGGTACCAGTAATGGTCCCAGCTCCAATAACAAGCAACAATGTCCAAATATCACTGCAAAAACAGGTTGATGCCGGCGGACGTCAACAATTCAGAATTGGATGAATGTCAAGTTTCATTTTCGTAAATATGAATAGTTATATTCACTAAAGTTAGTACACCCCTCCAAAATATTTCCAAAAATGTTATCTTTTCATGGGACAGCACTGAGGATCTGACACTGTGATACAATGTGCAGTGTCAGTGTGCAACTTGTATAACAGGGTAAATTTGGTGTCCTCTACCTAAGTCATTAATGTCTAAACCACAGGCAACAAAAGTGAGTACACCCCTAAGTGAAAATGGTCAAATTGTGCCCAAAGTGTGACTATCTTGTGTGGCCACCATTATTTTCCAGCACGGCCTTTGCCTCTCTTGGGCCTGGAGGTCACTAGAGCTTCACAGGAGCCGCTGATTCCTCTTCCACCCTCCATGATGACATCACGGAGCTGGTGGATGTTAGAGACCTTGCGCTCCTCCACCTTCCCCACAGATGCTCCACAAGGTTTAGGTCTGGAGGTGCTAGGCCAGTTCAACAGCTTTACCCTCAGGTTCTGTAGTGAGGCATTGGTGGTCTTGGAGGTGTTGGGAGTTATGTTGGAATATGAAGGGAGGGGATCCTGCTGTGTTTTAGTGTCACAGTACATGTTGGAATTCATGGTTCCCTCAGTGGACTGTAGCTCCCCTGAACCAGCAGCCCCAAACCATGACCCTTCACCACCTTGCCTGACTGTAGGCAGGATACACTTTTCTTTGTCCTCCTCACCTGGAACCGCCACACACGCTGACACCATCTGAACCAAATAAGCTTATATTGGTCTCATCAGACCACAGGACTGTTCCAGTAATCCATGTCCTTAGTCTGCTTGGGTTCAGCAACCTCTTTGTGGCTTTGTCATGCATCATCTGTAGAAGGGGCTTCCTTCTGGGGTGACAGCCATGCAGAGCAATGTGATGGAGTGTGTGGAGTATAGTCTGAGCACTGACAGCCAGCCCCCCCTACCCTTGTAACCTCTGCAGCATGCGGCGTATGGTGTGAGCAGTGACAGGCGGACCCCCCCCCCACCCCTGTAACCTCTGCAGTGTGTGGCGTATGGTGTGAGCATTAACAGGCGGACCCCCCACCCCTGTAACCTCTGCAGTGTGCGGTGTATGGTCTGAGCATTGACAGGCGGACCCCCCACCCCTGTAACCTCTGCAGTGTGCGGTGTATGGTCTGAGCATTGACAGGCGGACCCCCCCACCCCTGTAACTTCTGCAGTGCGTGGTGTATGGTCTGAGCATTGACAGGCGGACCCCCCCACCCCTGTAACTTCTGCAGTGTGTGGCGTATGGTCTGAGCAGTGACAGGCGGACCCCCCCACCCCTGTAACCTCTGCAGTGTGTGGCGTATGGTCTGAGCAGTGACAGGCGGACCCCCCCCCCCACCCCTGTAACCTCTGCAGAGTGCGGTGTATGGTCTGAGCAGTGACAGGCGGACCCCCCACCCCTGTAACCTCTGCAGTGTGTGGCGTATGGTGTGAGCACTGACAGGCGGACCCCCCACCCTTGTAACCTCTGCAGTGTGTGGCGTATGGTGTGAGCACTGACAGGCGGACCCCCCACCCCTGTAACCTCTGCAGTGTGTGGTGCATGGTCTGAGCAGTGACAGGCGGACCCCCCCACCCCTGTACCCTCTGCAGTGTGCGGTGTATGGTCTGAGCAGTGACAGGCGGACCCCCCCACCCCTGTAACTTCTGCAGTGTGTGGTGTATGGTCTGAGCAGTGACAGGCGGACCCCCCCCACCCCTGTAATCTCTGCAATGTGTGGTGTATGGTCTGAGCACTGACACGCGGACCCCCCCCCCCCCCCCCCCCGTAACCTCTGCAGTGTGCAGCGTATGGTTTGAGCAGTGATAGGCGGACCCCCACCCATCTCCCCCTTAAAAGGTTGTAAAATGTTGTCTACTACTTAGGTCATCAGTGTCTGATTGCGGGGTCTGGCGGGCACACCTGCCGATCAGCGGTTCTTGGTGCCCTCGTGTGATTCTTCCGCGTTTGCTCAGAATTACCCTTGTCACTTGCACATCTGCAGGGACTGCTGAAGACACAGGGCTCTTGTTGATAAGGAATCACACTTTGGAAGACAAGTCTAATTATTATTTGTTTTTTTGGGCAGCTGCTAAGTACCAGAATGCCAAACCTGTGAATGCTGGGGTGCAGAAGCCGGCCGAGCCCCTGATAAACCTGGACGGTAAGAAGTGGTCTATGGAGCGCTTCCTGTACATTCAGCCTCGGCACAGAGGTGGACGGAGCAAATATCCACCTACTGAAATGCTTCTTTCTCCGTAGTTAACAATCCAGACTTTAAAGCCGGTGTGATGGCTTTGGCAAACCTCCTACAGATCCAGAGGCACGACGACTACCTGGTGATGCTGAAAGTGAGTGCGGTGCGGCCCCTGGTGCCAGTACTCTCCCCAATCAGCTCTGTAAGCCATCGCTGCCCTCAGCCGTCTCGTGCCATTAATCTGAGGTCAGAGATTACAGCACAGTAACTAGCCTGACATGGGGGGGGGGTCACATGAGCCCAGCGGGCTGTTCTTCTCTAGTATTGGCCTATAGCTCCCCATCCATGGTATTTTTTATATGAGATGTCCTCCGAGCGCTCACAGCCCCCTAAAACCATAACGGTCTGTGTGCTTCTCAGAAGCTCCAGAAGGGGCCGCCATGGCGGAGTCTAAGGCCCCGTTACACGCAGCGATATCGCTAGCGATCTAGTTAGCGATGTGACACGCCCAGATCGTTGTTACGATTTGCCGAGATCGCTCATAGGTCGTTTTGTAGCGGTCACACGTACACATCTCACCAACGACGCTACATCGTTCAGCGATATATTTTTTGAAAAAGGCGGTCGTGTGGATTTTTTGTCGTTGGCAGGGTGTCAAACGTAGCAATATGTCTGCTGCGTTCCAAACGACAAACAATGTTTTGAAACTGAACAACGTGTCAGCGGCGATCAACGATTTTCACTCTATTTGCAATCGCTCATAATCGCACGTAGGTGTCACACGCAACGACGTCGCTAACGATGATTGAAGTGCGTCATAAAAACGGTGTCCCCCGACGACATATCGTCAGATAAATCATAGCACGTAACGGGGTCTTAACGCTCCGGTGACTGTATTGCCTTCAGACTCGCTGCATTTGTCATTACTTTCCCCTTTAGGCCATAAGGATTCTCGTCCAGGAGCGATTGTCTGCCGAAGCCGTGGCCAAGTCCAACAGCTCCAAAGAGGTGAGCGCTTCTCCGTTTCTTCTACAGGCTCGTACTCGTCCTCGTGGCTGTGTGCGCCGGGAAAGTGAGGACACATCTCGCATAGGGGATGGAAAATCAGGAAGGGAAAAGTCCCAAGTGTGAATGACGGACATTAATGACATAAACCTGAGAACACTTACAAATATTCAAAGTTCCAAACAGTGTTCTTGAAGCTTTGTCCATACGTTGTTGCGTTCGGCCTCCATGAAAGTGACGATTGTCCTTTGAGACAGTCCGCAAATCTGAGAGCGGATTATTTTTTTTTTTTTTTGGTTTCACTGATCTTCCCCTGGAAATGACGGTGGCAAGTAATTTATTTTTAAGGATTTGCTATTTGAGCCCCCATATCGGCCTTCCTTAGCAGTGGAGCATCTGTTTTCTCCTGGTTTCTCGCTCCGTTTTCCATATGGCCTGATTTATAGCGAGTCGGTCTCGCGGTCACATGCTGCACTTCCTGCCTTTTCCCCGCTGGATTTCTCTAACTTTACTAAACCATTCTCCACCTGCTCCTTCCCATTCGCTGAATTTTAGGAGACTGCACCTGATACATAGAGCTTCTTTATTAGCCTCTGAACAAAGCCACCTTATGACGAACGTCTGCAGCTAGTGTCCACCAGGGGGCGTCTGACCATTCAGTGCTGGGGGAACTTGTGAGAAGGGTCAGGGGGTCATCTGTGCTGCTAGAATGATGTCTGACCACTTTCTGCTGTACATTATTCCATGTTTTTGTCTCTGCAGGGTCTTCCGGTGGCGCTGGAAAAACACACACTGGGATTTGACACTGGAGGTGAGTGCAGCGCTCCGAATGTTATCAAAGGTTGTATGTGCGTATGTACATGATATATAATGTATAGACACCAATTAAGCTTTAGGCCTTGTGCGCACTTGGAAAAGGATTTTTCTCAAATTTCTTGAGACTGAAAGATTAGCGAACCTGTGTTTTTGATGCGTTTTGTTTTTTTTACCATTATCTATGGCAAAAAACGCAGGTACTTGCAGAAAAGTGACATGCTCATTCTTTCTGCAGAATTTGAGAAAAAGAATGTTCTTGAGAAAAAAAAAAGCAGCGTGCGCACAGCTATTTCCCCCACCCACCCCCCATAGGTTTTGCTGGGGAATGTCTGCAGAAAGGTTACAACCATTTTCTGAAGAAATTTCTGCAGTAAAAACGCAATGTGCGCACAGGGCCTCTAGTTTGTCCTCTAGAATGGATTATGAAATGTTAGTGATTGCAGTGGGATTCCCCTGGCCGTGCTCAGTGTGGGGAGGTGAGTGGCACCGATGGGGGTTACATTGCTGTGTGCAGTTTAGTAAGGCCGTACCCATGAAGAGTGGATGTCCTAAAGATGGACGACCGCTTGTCAGGTTTCCTCCAAATACAGCATCAACTGTCCTTACTGCTAATGGTAAAGATGAAGAGACTTCGGCCATGGTGCCTTCTGTGAACATAGCCTTCATTTTTAGCATTAAGAGGACATATTGTCAATTTTTGCTAAAGTGCAAAGTGCGTACACTGTGTACATGTGCACAGAGGGAGGTGCATGACTTATAGTCTGCAGCCAGAAAGCAGACGCATCATACATACGCTACGTAAGGATCCATGACTTAGATGTCCAGAGCTGAACCTATTTTCTGACCCCCTCGGCCTCTTTTCTTTTTATTTCAGATGCCGTTTTGAACGACGCTGCCCGAATCCTGCGATTACTTCACGTTGAAGAACTGCGAGAACTTCAGACCAAGATCAACGAGGCCATTGTAGCCGTTCAGGCAATTATTGCCGATCCCAAGACCGACCACAGACTGGGAAAAGTGGGGAGATGAGACTGGATGAAGATCGGCGTCTTCCTAGCATGTGCCCCCTGTCATATAGAATGTGTGAAGGTAAAATAAAATCCAATCCCTCCCTGCAGCTCCGGTTTATCCTGTATGTTTTTATCTTGTGTTGCAGGGTCCTGCTATATGGGCCACAGGGGCCACCATGGGCGCACCACCCAGGCCCTGAAGGGCGGCGTTACACATTATGATTTATTGTGCGATCGCACCTGCCCCCGTTGTTTGTGCATCATGGGCAATTTGTTGCCCGTGTTGCACAAAGTCGTTAACCCCCGTCACACGCACTTACCTCTTGAACGACCTCACTGTGGGCAGTGAACATCCTTTTCCTGAAGGGGGAGGGACGTTCAGCGTCACAGCGATGTCACACAGCGGACGCCCAATAGAAGCGGAGGGGCGGAGATGAGTGGGCCGTAAACATCCCGCCCACCTCCTTCCTTCCTCATTGCCGGTGGGACGCAGGTAAGCTGTGTTCATCGTTCCCGGGGTGTCACACGGAGCGATGTGTGCTGCCTCAGGAACGACGAACAATCGGCGCAGAGAAGAAGGAGGAACGAAATTATGAAAATGAGCGACGTGTCAACGAGCAACGATAAGGTGAGTATTTTTGCTCGTTCAGTCGTTCGTAGCTGTCACACGCTACGATATCTCTAACGATGCCGTATGTGCGTCACTAACGATGTGACCCCGTCGACATATCGTTGCGTGTGACCCCGGCATTACTCCTTTTTTCTGTGACTCTCCTACACAGATCTCTTAAGCAGAGAAAGTCCTGTGTCCAGGTTGATAATGACGTTACATGGACCCCCAACATTGAACAAACTGCTGTACATGTAATCAGATGTTACAATTTGTCATGATACAGCCAAAAACTAAAATGTTGAGTTCAGCATCAAATAACTTGAGTCTAATTTATAAAGAAATGTGGTTTTTATTGCAATTATCTGAAGTGTTTCTTCACACAGACCTCTGCGGACGGACGGGGTGAGTGTATACAGTTACTTCCGGTTTGGTATAGGTATGACACAGCCATATACAGTTAGCTATTTCACAGTAGACATTTTAGTTTTCATATTAAAAACAAGATTAAGGAAAGATATATATAAAAATTTTGTAAAATTCGGCACCATTAAAACCTCAAGTTAAAAAGTAAACGCAGCACAGTTGTGGCCGCCCCGTGTGTGGCCGGATCGTCTGTGGCCGGTGGGTGTCAGCCGTCTCCCTCGCTCTGGGGGCGTTGGACGCGTCTTGTTCATTTTTACAGGTACAAATATGTCTTTGTAAAAAAAAAAACAAAAATACAGTAGTAAAAAACTGAGGTAAAATAACTTTACACTTTTTTTAGAAAAATTTTCTATACAAAAAAAATCTGTTAGCTCCATTTTATGTGGCGTTTTTCTTCCACTTTTCTGTTTTTGTTTTTTTTCACAAACGGCGACTTGGTTTGGTCACTGGTATTTTGTGATGTCACTTCCTTCCTGCAACGATAAAGAAACGCAGGGTTAATATAGAGTGGCTCTGACGGGTCCGGCACATAAAAAGGACGGCAACAAACTGGCCATTGCACTAACTCCTACGCTACATCTATAACACGGGGACAATTATAGCCCGCTCCTGCCAAATTATGTAAAGTTTTGTCTTGTTCCATTTTTTTTTTTTTTGCACAAAATCCTTCCAGAATGAACAGGGGCTGCCCTTTATATAGCCACTAAGTGGGCAACCATCATCCTCCTTCCAGCCCTAGGATCATAAAATAGTTACACTTTTACAATTGGGCAGAATATTGGCCAATTTTGAGCTCATCACATGTAAGGGCGCTCGCACACATCCGGCGCATGCCAGTACAGTGTATACAGTACAGTGGCAGCACCGCAACTTCCAGGTCACATGACAGCATGTGACCGGCACTTGTTGCGCTGCCAGTGTACTGTATACACTGTACTGGCGTGCGCCGCATCTGTCAAACCGGGGAAAAGCTGGATGTGTAAGCGCGCCCTAAAACTCCTTTAAGGGCAGGATTGCAGACTCTCGAACCCAGCTGTTAATCTGGGTTTCAGGGTAGTAATTGCACGATCCAACATTTTCAGTGCCGGCTGCTATTTTATGGAAAGCGTGGGGAAAAAAATGATTGCGCTCACCAGAAGGACAATAAGGGTAGATTGCTGTAACACCGTACAGATGCGATCGCTGCTCCGGGAGATATTCCTCTGCGATTTGACCATTCTCCTTATTGATGGAGATGACGCCGTCCCTGTAGAGGGAAAATAAAACTCTAGAGAAACCTCACAATGACAAGATTTGAGCCCAGACACAATGTAAGGTGATTGCACGTCATGATCTCAGGTGGGCTTTGCAGCTTGCTTTTCCATATTTTTTTTTTGAAAGTGGTGTTATAGGTGTCTAACGGTATATAATAATAATAATAATAATCTAAAACAGCTTTTGCGTTGTAGCTCACCACAAACATTTGTAGTGGGAATGTCAGGTAGTATACAGTGGTGGGTGGACAATGCTTTAAAGGTGTGGTTCACCCATTTCTTTTCTATTTTCTCTGAGTGTAACTTACTATTTTAGGCCGGTTTCACATTTGCGTTGTTTCGACGCAAATGGACTCTGTCACTAATGTAGTACAGTTCATTTATTTACAGTGTAAGCGCAACACCATGCGGACACATGCAGGTAGTGCATGAGGCATGCTGTCGCTCTTCCACTGTAAATAAATGAACTGTACTACATTAGTGACAGAGTCCGTTTGCGTCGAAACAACGCAAATGTGAAACTAGCCTTACTTGTGTTCTTAATTGGCTTCTATTTGCAGTTCTGGCACTATCCTGCAGACCCCCTGGCGCTGCGGCCTCTGGTATCCGCTGATGTCACGTCAAGTTCTGGGCTCTGAGTTGACGTTGCATCAGGGGATGCTGCTAGCGCCACTCCTACTGATTGACTGGCACATGAAGATGGTAACACCCTTGACCTGGTCTTTTTCCGCTTCTGCTCAATCTCTCACTTTGACAACTCACCTCTCCCCTCTCTGATCACAACATCCTTTCCAAGCTCACAAATCCTCGTCCGCCCCAGCACACTCCCACCTATCACGCATTCAGAAACCTACAGGCCATTGACTTCTCAGAAACCTAGACGCTCTACACTCATCATTGTCCCCTATCTCCTCACTTTCCTGTCCTGATCTGGCTGTAAAGCACTACAATGATACACTCAGAAGAACCCTGGATCAAGTAGCGCCCCTCACCCTCAGAACCTCCAAACACCGAGTAAAACAGCCTTGGCTCACATCCCAAACTCTATTTCTCCAGCGATGCTCCAGGAGTGACAAACGCCTATGGAGAAAAACCTGCACACCAGAAAACGTCATCCACTACACGTTCATGTTAAGGACCTACAACTCTTCCCTTCACCTCGCTAAATAGACCTACTTCACCACCCTGATCTCCTCACTATCCACCAATCCAAAAAAGCTCTGACACCTTTCACTCCCTCCTCAGTCCCAGAGCACAGACCCCCATCACAGACATTCATCCTAATGACCTGGCCTCATATTTCACAAAGAAAATAGAAAACCTCCACTGAGAGATCAGCTGCCAGCCACCAAGCGTCATGAATCCCATCCCTCCCCATATCCCATCCAGCTCACTTTCCACATTTGACCCAGTCACAGAGGAGGAAGTCTCCAGGCTCCTCTCTTCTTCTCATCCTACCACTTGCCCTACTGATCCCTTTCCCTCACACCTTCTCCAGTCCCTCTCTCCGGTTGTCACTACTCACCTAACTAAATTCTTCAATCTCTCTCTCTTCGGGTATCTTCCCCTCCTCCCTCAGTCTGTCATTACTCCATTATTAAACAAACCTTCTCTTGATCGGTCCTGCACAAGCAACTACAGACCAGTCTCCAATCTCTCCTTCATCTCTAAACTCTTGGAGTGCCTGGTCTACTCTTGCCTCACCCGCTACCTTTCCTCTCACTCTATTCTAGATCCTTTACAGTCTGGCTTCCGCCCTTTACACTCAACAGAAACTGCCCTTGTCAAAGTGACCAATGACCTATTGACAGCAAAACGTAACGGTGACCACTCTCTGCTTATTCTTCTTGACCTCTCTGCCGCCTTCAACACTGTTGACCACCATCTCCTTCTCTCTAAGCTCCATTCTATCGGCCTAAAGGACACTGTGCTTTCCTGGTTCTCTTCCTATCTATCTGGCTGCTCATTCAGTGTATCATTTGCTGGCTCCACATCTTCTCCTCTTCCTCTCACTGTTGGGTCCCTCAAGGTTCAGTCCTTGGCCCTCTTCTTCTTTTCTCCCTCTACACTGGCCCAATTGGACAGACCATCAGCAGATTTGGCTTTCAGTATCATCTTTATGCTGATGACACACAGCTATACACCTCATCCCCTGAGCTCACCCCCGCTGTACTACAGAACACAAGTGACTGCCTGACTGCAGTTTGCAACATCATGTCTGCTCTCTATCTGAAACTTAACCTTTCCAAAACTGAACTTCTGCTTTTCCCTCCGTCTCCCAACCTTCCTAAACCTGACATCTCCCTCTCTGTGTGTGTCACAACGATAACTCCTAGGCCGCAGGCCCGCTGTCTGGGTGTTATACTGGACACTGATCTCTCCTTCACCTCCCACATACAAGCTCTTGCCCGCTCCTGCCGCCTCCACCTCAAGAACATCTCTAGAATCCGCCCCTTTCTCACAATGGAAACGACAAAAAACCTAACCGTGGCCCTGATCCACTCTCGCCTTGACTACTGTAACTCTATTAATTGGTCTCCTCCTAACTAGACTCTCCCCTCTACAGTCCATCCTTAATGCAGCAGCCAGGGTCACCTATCTGGCTAACCGCTACTCGGATGCCTCCTATCTGTGCCAACAAGAAAAAACTCTCACTGATCTCAGGGAGACCAGCCAGAGAAAACACTGCCGGCATCCAGCAAAGGCCCTCAACACAGTGAAATCCTAGGTACATTGCCCCCTGGGAAGTATGCAAATCTAAAAGGTCCCATGGAGCCGCTATTAGGAGTCTCAACACGGAAAATAACAAGATATCCCTCCGGGAAGGACCTAGCCAAGGAGTGGCTCTTTCTAGGAGACCACCATATTAAGTGGCCCTTTTAGTCAATATCCAACTCTTGAAAAGTTTAAAGATATGACAAGGGAAATATCGGGCTATTTTCCGTGTCAAGACTCCTAACAAATGCTTCACCACGGACCTTTTTGATTTGCATCCTCTCTGTGCCAGTCATTGCACTGGCTGCCCATACATCACAGGATTCAATTCAAACTGCTCGTTCTCACCCACAAAGCTCTCCACAGTGCGGCCCCCCCTACATCTCCACCCTCCTCTCTGTCTATCACCACAAAGCTCTCCACAGTGCGGCACCCCCCTACATCTCCACTCTCCTCTCTGTCTATCACCACAAAGCTCTCCACAGTGCGGCACCCCCCTACATCTCCACCCTCCTCTCTGTCTATCACCACAAAGCTCTCCACAGTGCGGCCCCCCTACATCTCTACCCTCCTCTCTATCACCACAAAGCTCTCCACAGTGCGGCACCCCCCTACATCTCCACTCTCCTCTCTGTCTATAACCACAAAGCTCTCCACAGTGCGGCACCCCCTACATCTCCACCCTCCTCTCTGTCTATCACCACAAAACTCTCCACAGTGCGGCACCCCCCTACATCTCCACCCTCCTCTCTGTCTATCACCACAAAGCTCTCCACAGTGCGCCCCCCCTACATCTCCACTCTCCTCTCTGTCTATAACCACAAAGCTCTCCACAGTGCGGCACCCCCCTACATCTCCACTCTCCTCTCTGTCTATAACCACAAAGCTCTCCACAGTGCGGCCCCCCCCCTACATCTCCACCCTCCTGTCTGTCTATCACCACAAAGCTCTCCACAGTGCAGCACCCCCTACATCTCCACCCTCCTCTTTATCACCACAAAACTCTCCACAGTGCAGCACCCCCCTACATCTCCACCCTCCTCTCTGTCTATCACCACAAAGCTCTCCACAGTGCAGCACCCCCTACATCTCCACCCTCCTCTCTATCACCACAAAGCTCTCCACAGTGCAGCACCCCCCTACATCTCCACCCTCCTCTCTGTCTATCACCACAAAGCTCTCCACAGTGCGACACCCCCTACATCTCCACCCTCCTCTCTGTCTATCACCACAAAGCTCTCCACAGTGCGGCACCCCCCTACATCTCCACCCTCCTCTCTGTCTATCACCACAAAGCTCTCCACAGTGTGGCGCCCCCATACATCTCCGCCCTCCTCTTTAGCACCCCACCCGTTCTCTACGCTCTGCAAATGACTTTCGACTAACATCCACACTAATCCGAACCTCCCACTCCCGGATCCAAGACTTCTCCGAAGCTGCACCAATCCTCTGGAATGCTCTACCCAAAGAAACTAGGATGAACCACAACTTACTCAGCTTCAGACGCACCCTAAAAACACATCTTTTTAGGGCGGCCTATCACACTCCCTAGCCGAACTAAATTCACATAGTCCCGCCACAACTTCTCAGAACATAACCCCACCTCAAACTCCATGGCACCCAAATGCATCTCAAGGTTCTGGCCAACTGGTCCAGGAAACCATTATCTATCCCCCATTTCCTTGAGATGGCTGGATTGTCATGGTAAATAAGCACTTGTACCTCTCTCCCCTCCCCCCCCCCCCCCCTCCCCTCTCTTTGTAGATTGTAAGCTCTCATGAGCAGGATTGTCTTTTTCCCTCTAAATATTGTATTTTCTATAACTGTTACTTGTTTGTATATGATCCTCCTGAATTGTAACGCGCTGCGGAATATGTTGGTGCTATAGACATAAAGATTATTATTATAACATCACACATACGGGAGACATGGATGTGTGAAGGAGGCCTTTACACACAGTCATATTGATGTTCGAAGATCCCACGGCCCCTGTTTATAGCACCTCTCTCCCCTTAATAAGCACCCTAACATAGTTTTGGGTGGCAGACGTGCTGATTTTTATAGCTTGATCCAGCAAGTTATCTTAGGGGTAGTGGTGGGGGAATGGGAGGACCCTCAGTTGGGCCTGTTTTCTCCACGCCAGGCAGACAGATGTGACTGTACAGTTGATGTCTCCTCACCTTCTCCAGTCCGTGTGGTAGAAGTGATTGGCGTAGGCCACCACACTGAAGGGATAGTTCAGGTTGCTCTGGATCACTCGTCTTCCGCTGCCACTAGACAATATACACTCCAGCTTTTTGGTTCCTGTGTAGGCAAAATGTGTTAGCACGGTAAGTTATTTGCATTCTGTGGCCAGCAGGCCTCTGCAATAAGTATGATTATATGGGGGACACTTTCACTTTCACTACGTGGGTGTTTGCAGAAACCGCACCTTCAATTCAATACGAATCGACACCTTGCATACAGAAATGCTGTGATTAGAAGGTGTAACACTCACAAGGCTGCGGACGTGAAGCGATACCTCATGGAGACCTTCCTACAAGTCATTGGGTACGGTGGCTGTGTGGAGTGGCCTCCACGCTCACCTGACCTGACCCCATTGGACTTCTTTCTGTGAGGTCACATTAAACAGCAGGTGTATGCGACCCCTCCACCAACATTGCAGGACCTACGACGACGTATCACAGATGCTTGTGCAAACGTGTAACCTACCATATTGCACAACGTGCAGCAAGATACATTATGCTGTGCACAGTCCAGATGTGCATTGCAGCTGACGGGGGCCACTTTGAGCATCAAAGTTACATGAGCGCCATATGCGTAACCAGCATTCAATGTTTTGGGTGGTTCATGGGTTTCATATCATAGCATTTCTGTATGCAAGGTGTCGATTCGTATTGAATTGATGATGCCCTACAACTTTGTAATTCACTCTTTTTCTCTACCTCGTTCTGTTTTTGAAATAAAAATGCTAACTCTGTTGTTTTCCACCAGGCGGCGCTATAGGTGGTTTCATTGCGTAGCGCATGGCTACTTTACTATACCTAGACACCACTTCTATGCCTATAGCTGCTGCCGTTCTCAAGTTAATGGCAGTGAACAGGATATGGGTGGACACACTATATACATCTGTGTTTAGTACAACTTAGGCCGCTTTCACACATCCGGCTTTTCGCCGGTTTGACGGATGCGGCGCACGCCAGTACAGTGTATACAGTACACTGGCAGCGCAACAAGCGCCAGTCACATGCTGTCATGTGACCAGAGCATGTGACCCGGAAGTTGCGGCGCTGCCACTGTACTGTATCATACTGTACTGGTGTGCGCCGCATCCGTCAAACCGGCAAAAAGCCGGATGTGTGAAAGCGGCCTTACTGCTGTGAGGTCTTTGACTTTTTATAAAGCGTTATCTGCACCTCAGACCAACGCAAACCTGGAAAGCGGTTAACATCACCACCACCACCTAACAGCACAGCCGCCCCCAACAAAAACATCTATACCTGCATCTGCCCAACAGATCTGCTTGGAGAAGGGGTCGAACGTCAACCCGTTGGGTAAGCCGATATTGTCATTGACCAGAATCCTCCTGTTGGAGCCATCGATGTAAGAGGTTTCTATCTTGGGGGCCTCTCGATTCCAGTCCGTCCAGTACAGGTTTCTGTCATCGAATGAAGATTGAAGTTACAACCAATTTGAAAAAGACAGTTCAAGTGCGATCTATGACATCCGAGCCTCTTACCCCCGCACGGCGTCTATGGTGATAGCGCGTGGATTAACCAAGTTTGTGTCAAACAGTGTTTTCCTGTCGGAACCGTCCAGCCTCGAGCTCTCGATTTTATCTGTGCTGCTGTCCGTCCAGAATAAATTTCTTCGCAGGTAGTCGATGGCGAGGCCTTCAGGGCTCATCAGATCTGCCGGGAAAGAAAAAGACCATTAACTCAAGGCAGTGACGGCTCCGCGTCCGGATGGATCCCTTGGGCTCTCCCCAGTAGACAGAGAAGCAGGGAATTGGTGGTCGGGAGATATTGGAGCTTTGAATATTGAATGAATGGTTTGCAAATGTCGTCACCGAGTCTTTAGCAGAGTCTCATGTGTTGGCGTAAATAGCGTCACTCACCTGTACTGACGATGACTTCGGGCTCTGCACCCGGCTCTAAGCTCGCCCGGCTGATTGTGCGCCCGGCCACGTCCGTCCAGTACACCTTCTTCTCCTGACAGTCGTAATCGATCCCCACTACTATCGAGCCCTGCCGGAAGGAGTGGAAATGGATAGCTTAGGTGAAATTTGGCTCAAAAGTGAAAATATGGAACTTGTTTAGCTGCCTCTAGATGAGATATTCTACTGTTAAGTTTTGCAAAGTCCTTGTATCCCACCACTTTCTGATCACTCAGGGGGTCTGATCTCTGGAACCTCAACTTCTCAGACAGAAGATGCCACAGCGCTGATGTTAGTGCCACATCCTCTTCATTATTTTCCCCTGCTCACGGCCCCCCAGAATAGCCCCCTTCCCAGAAGCCTGGGTGTGCTCTCTCCCCCGCACTGCCAGACCTCAGGATTAATGATGTCTCTTAGATTGGTAATGATATGTCATCGTAGTGCACGTGATAGGTGGCATTTGTTACTGACTCTCAATGGACCACCCTAAGCCCCCCACCCCCACATATGCAGCAATACCTACTGACAGAAGTGCAAAAAAAAATTAGCACTCACTGTCCTGACTGGTGCGGACGCCCTTCCTCATCAGATCAGTTTTTTTATATGCTACAGACTCGCTTGTCATTGACATTAAGAGGGGACCCAGAATGGGGTAGGGGAAGGGAGCAAAATCCCTAAACCTCCAATAAATAAGACCATGGAGGTCGTTATCCGCAACAGAAATGTGGAGTGAATCCGGCACAGCTGACATCCAGCTGCTGCGCTCCACACACCTCCACCCTCCCGGGGGCTGAGCGGGCGGACTTGGCCGACACTCAGCTGCATCCTCCACATGGCCGGGATCTGGTTTCTGGTGGGAATGGGAGATTTGGGGCAGTAACGCTTGCTGTAATTATCTCTGCAGCTCACATGTCATTTCCTGACGCTGCTGCTAAACAGTTTAACCCAGTGACTGACTGGAGCCCCAGCCAGAGGCAATCTACATGATGTTAGTCATCAACCCAAAAACTTTGACGTCTAGCAACTGTGACCACCACAGCCCCCAGCATGCAGACTCCCCCAGGTCTATCCGGTGAGACCTTTAATTTTTGGGTCTGTTCTCCCCACGCTCGGCCTTGGTGCTTCAATCACTGTAGGTCTGCGGGGATTTGGTGCTCGCAGCTGGTTAATCATTCAGCGGGAAGCAGAGGCACAAGCAGGGGAACGCCGGAGAAGACGCAGAGTGGTCAAGGTTTAGGATCTGACTGAACACTACAGTTTCTCCTGGATTAAAAGGACTCATTGGGCAAAACCGATGCAAAATTCAGACCTTGTGCAAAAGCTGAAAGGACGGAGTGGGATACGGAGATTCTCCCTTTAGCACATCGTATACCAAATCCAGGACACATGCTGGCAAAGTAACACCACCAAAGGGAGAATCCCCGAGTCCGGCACCATCCTCCAGGTAGGGTCGGAGGTGAGCGGTAACAAGTTACTCACGTGTAACGACAGAAGGGTCCTCGCTTTCTCTTTACAAAATTTGATGCCGTCCAGGGGTAAGTACCCGATCTGCTGCCCTTGAGCGTACAAGAGATAGGTGCCCGAAGTGGTTACCGCTACGTCTGGCCGGGGGGTGGGCCGCGAAGTTGGTGGAGCGACACTTGGCAGACCTGGAGAAAGTATAGGGATCGGTTAAGTTGCGGCTCGTAATAATCTGGCACCAAAGCGAGAAACGTTAGTATGTAAATTGGAAACTTACAAGCCGGAGTCATTCCTGGTTGGGTCCTGGTCCCCTCGATCTCTCGGCCGTCTTTATCCACGCACCAGCAGTATCCGCTGTTCCCGTGGCACTGCAGAGGAGTGAAGGCTCCGTAGGCGTCGCACTGAGGGATGTAATGCTCTGCGGTCGGGCTTCCACTGTAGTGATCCAGGAGGCTCTGCTTCCATCTTTCGCACATGGTCTGGGGTCTCTGGGTGGGTTCTGGTTTAGGGGTCAACAAGCAGAAAAAGACACGACTGGTCAGACCCCTTCATAGCGGCGCACTGTCAGAGCAGTTTCCCGTTTGGTGCTCTGTATTATACCACGAGAGTCAACAACACACACCCAACATACCGGTGCCACATTTTTCATATCTACTTCCAGCCACTGCTAGTGGCCAATAACCACATGCAGCTTGAATCCGGACTTCAGCAGGAGTGTAGGAATCGCCATGTAATTTGCCACTTACCCGGCACTCCGCACTCCGGATTGCCTCGGCCTGGCCCCGTTCTTGTACCTTCTATTTCTTCCCCGTTCTTGGTCACGCACCAACAATGGCCCGTGCTCCCGTGACACTGCAGAGGGACATAATTCCCTTCGGAGTCGCACTCTGGAATAAAAAGACCGGGACGAGGACCTCTAGGTTGGGTCGGTCCGAGGAGGATACGACGTTTCTCCAGGCAAGAAGCAGGCGGTCTGTGATCTGTATGTGGAGAGAGCAAAACCTAGCTCATAACTGCAAAGAGGAGGACCCCTTAAACTAGATAATGTGTAGAACCCCCACAGAACACCAGGAAGTTGCCCCTTCTCCCGCGGCTGCAGTTAAAATGGAGCGGCAGAGCGCAAAAGTGACTGGCTGTTATATTTAAGGATTTGGCACTAAAGTGTGAAGGTTCAGGGGGCGGGGAGACAATTTCCACCAGCCATGTTGTAGCGCCTGCTGCACGGAATGCAAAGGCTTAAAGGTGGAGCAGAGAGCTGATGGCTCCCCCTTCCTCTGCCGCCATTATATGATCTCGAGGATACAAGTATTATTTGATACGCAAGGTGGAGGAATCGCCATGCCGTTCCACATGGGACTCCCCCAACTTGAACACTGTTTGCAGCCCCTTGGCTATCCCCTTCCGCAGACCCAACAGGAGCGGCCAAGCCCCTGGATGTGGCTTCAGGGCCCCAGTTTGCCCAGTAACCTCTGACCTTAAAAGTCCAGACCGACACCTTTTGCATTTTTTATAGTTTTCTGCACAGCATTAGGTGGCGTACTGAAGACCCCTGAACTGATGACCGATTTTCCCTAATCTGACACGGAGTTGATCTTTTAGATCTATTCCTATGAACACGGATCCTTCCGTCTGTTTTCTGAACCGCTAGTGACTTTAAAACAGCCAGAAAGCTGTGAATGTCATGAAATGATATAGGATCCGACCCGCACAGATGTTACGCATCAGAGCGCACTATTTGACATTTCCGGATAAATGGAAGCACATGGAGGAGCAAATATGATTTCCGTACCTGGGGCCTGTGTACACTGGAAGCCATCGCCCGTATAACCGTGGTTGCACTGACACGAAAATGACCCGGGGATGTTGGTGCACGTAGCATCTGGGTGACACCTGCGCTCCGAACACTCGTCCACATCTGCAAATGAAAAAGAGGGAAAACGAGGTTCACTTTTCTAGGGCAGACAGATGTGGCCACGACGTGACCCCTGGGGGTTGAAAGCAAACCACGGGGGACATGGCCGGGGAAATTCTACGGCATGGGAGATGTCGGCACTATCCAGATCGAGCGTGCAAAACGGGAAGTGTGTGGGGTGGTCTACAAGTAAATTGAGGCCCTGTAAAAAGATCAGACCAATGAGCGGTCGGACAGTTGTTTCGCCATCGTACATTCCCATCATGGAAACACTGGAGCACAGGTTTCGCCATCGGTCTGGGGATCTCCCAACGCTTCGGCGCTTTATAATCTCCATCTGATGCTGCACTTAATAATAACCCGAGGCCTTTCAGCCCCTGGGAACCCACAAATAACCACAAGGAATACTTCAGATGCAAAACAGACTAGAAATCTCTACAGGATGCAAAGGAGCGACCCGTTAAGGACTCGGAACGTCTGCAGAGTTTCTTTGAAAAGTTTTACAACGTATAATTAGTAAGTCAAAGCCAGAGATTAAAGAGGCTCATCCCCGGAGGCGGCTCTGCTTTGTATCAGAACTAGACCGGAGTCTTATGGTGGCCACATGGGCCGGGAACTGGGTCGTAGGGGAGGCAAAAACACTCAAAGGTGGCCCATTGTCATCCCTGCACGGAGGATCCGAGGACGGGCGCAGGCTTGGTGAACCGGACAGCAGAACCAGAACCACTCACACAGACTGGTCTCCGAGTGGAAAATCCACATCACCTAAAAGTCTGCTGCTCCAATGTGTAAAACAGGTGGAAGATGCAACAGCACAGCTAATGAGGACTCGGGGGTAACTAAACAACAGTGGTTGATTCACTTTTAGAAGATAAGGATTAGCACTTGTGTCTTATTTGTCACTGTTACTTTAGATATAGGATTATTTCACACAAGTATACGGATTGCAGTCATGGTATTTGCGGCACAGTGTAATTCCTGCCATTAGGCAATGGTCACCATCAACGAGACAGAGGGATTCTGTTTACAATCAGGGGACGCGTCGGCAAGACTCTACTCCTCACTATCGTTGGCTTATCTAAACAATACTACTAAGCAGGGTACAAGGTCCTAACAGGGTTGGAGACACTATCCGCTAGGCCACAAGTCCAAGTTGGGGTGCACTCTCACAACAGCCTAAATCCTCACTCGATACCGTAAGTCTCCGCAGAAAGTAACGGTCTGACTCACTCGGATTCTGTGCTGGGGCGTATGTTCTGTCTGTGGTGCTTGATCGTCGACGTCTGGTATTCGGGTTCCTCTGGCGATGGTATTTTGCGTTTAGGCTTCTACTGGCGTAAACCATGGGCTTCCACTGGCATTGGTCATGGGCTTCCACTGGCATTGGTCATGGGCTTCCACTGGCATTGGTCATGGGCTTCCACTGGCATTGGTCATGGGCTTTTACTGGTGTTGAGACAGGTGGTTCTACCCAGCTCAGGTCACCGATATTCCTTTCAGCTTGGGTCACCGATCTTCCTCTCTGCTCAGGTGTTCTCTGTGATCTGACTACTATTGAACGCTTCAGGGACATTTGGGCTATATGCCAACTTTGCTCGCATAACCTTCCTGGAACAGGATCTGGTGCCAACTTCTTCCCATTCTTCACCGTCCCGGCCTTTTATATTAAATAGCTGCACCACGAGTGTCTGGTGACTCAGCGTCTCCTCCAACCTCATCAGTTCTTATTACCTTCTCTGGCCAGCAGATGGCGCTGTTCCCCTGCAGACACTGAGAGGTCACTTCAGTGGTCTTCTGCTGTCCAGCCAGCCCCCTTACATATGTAAATAAGCTACAAATGCAGGGGGAGCTTGGTCTACCCTCTCCCTCTTTTGTAGCCGGACGACTGAGTGATCGACAGGTCACTCTTCTCTGTTACCTGCCTAAGATCTTGCACAGGCACGGTCATAACTGGAGGCGGCAAATCAATAGTCCGGTTCCCGCAACGTCAGCAGGACTTTACTGCGCATGCGCCGCTCCAGTAAATGATGGCGCTTGCACTATATCTCAGGCTCAGTAGCAGATCACAGAGAAGAGAGACCTGTCAATCACTGGGCAAAGGCCAGAAGGAGAAAGGGGGTCAGATATGCAGTACCGGTCACAGCCACTAGACCACCGATGGAGCTGTGCAACTGAACACTTCAGGCCATTGCTGGCACCAGCTTCTTGGTGGGGGGGCGGGTGCTGCACCCCAACCAATCAGATATTGATGACCTTACCTAAGGATAGATCATCAATATAGAAGTCCAGGACAACCCCTTTACGTTTAGTGGAAAGAAGGTTTTACTCATCATCTCAGCCAGCAATTCTGATTATACATTCTTCACTGTACAAGCAGTAACACTATGGATTCCTCACTGTACAAGCAGTAACACTATGGATTCCTCACTGTATGAGCAGTGACACTATGGATTCTTCACTGTACAAGCAATGACACTATGGATTCCTCACTGTACGAGCAGTGACACTATGGATTCCTCACTGTATGAGCAGTGACACTATGGATTCCTCACTGTACAAGCAATGACACTACGGATTCCTCACTGTACAAGCAATGACACTATGGATTCCTCACTGTACAAGCAATGACACTATGGATTCCTCACTGTATGAGCAGTGACACTATGGATTCCTCACTGTATGAGCAGTGACACTATGGATTCCTCACTGTACAAGCAATGACACTATGGATTCCTCACTGTACGAGCAGTGACACTATGGATTCCTCACTGTATGAGCAGTGACACTATGGATTCCTCACTGTATGAGCAGTGACACTATGGATTCTTCACTGTATGAGCAGTGACACTATGGATTCCTCACTGTACAAGCAATGACACGATGGATTCTTCACTGTACAAGCAGTGACACTATGGATTCCTCACTGTATGAGCATTGACACTGGATTCTTCACTGTATGAGCAGTGACACTATGGATTCCTCACTGTACAAGCAATGACACTATGGATTCCTCACTGTACAAGCAATGACACTATGGATTCCTCACTGTACAAGCAATGACACTATGGATTCCTCACTGTATGAGCAATGACACTATGGATTCCTCACTGTACAAGCAGTGACACTATGGATTCCTCACTGTACAAGCAGTGACACTATGGATTCCTCACTGTACAAGCAGTGAGACTGGATTCTTCATTGTACAACCAGTGATACTATGGATTCCTTACTGTAAGAGAAGTGAGATGATAGAACTTTCTGCCACATGATGTTATCATGGTTGATTTACTACAAGAGTTCAAGGAGGGCCAGGATGCCTTTTTGGAAAGATCTAATTAAAGGTAATGGGTGCAGGATTTTGTCGTTTATCCAGGGAACTAGTCTGATTGTTGTATGTGGAGACGAGAAACAGTTTATCCCCTAATGTGGGGCAAATAGCATCTACCTCATGGGGTTGTTGCTTCCCGTGGATCCACGGATTGGGGTACAGTTTAATCAGGAAAGGAAGCCCCATTGCACGGCAGCCCTTGTCCAGTGTTCACACTCGCACACGTCTGGCCATTCTGCCACAGGTTTGCTGCACAAAGTGCCAACAACCATAGGAATTGGACCAGGAATTTACAGAAAAAACAATCAAAGGTGACAACAAATGTGGCGGCGGCGGCAGCCCCTGAGGCCATGTTTGCAAGAAAACCCTCAAAAATCAGAATTCAGTTTGGTGGCTGCAGCCATTAAAGGGTTACCAAACGCCGGAATCCCTGACACGGCAGCCATCAATCACAGGGAAACTGCTGCGTGCACCGAGCCCTCGTATCCTCGTACTATGTCTATTACTTACAGCAATGGCCGCCCCTCACAAAGTAATAGAAGAGACACTGGGACTGGTATCCGGCATCAGCCGTGCCCCTCACACATCACCTGGCGTCCTCCGGACCCCCGCTGTGACTCACAGACCACCGCAGTCTGACTGTAATCGGCTTTTTCTTCTTTTAGACCCTCGGGGCGACCAATTAAAAGTGTAAAGCAGACGCCTCCCCCCACCCGCTGTTATCATACAGGAACCAGAGGACAATGGCCGCTGTGTTGTGGGGTTGTTTGATATCTACACCTCGATGCTCAGAGGGAACATTTCTCTAAGAAAACTTCCAAGGGATTTTAAGGGACCTTGTGTCCTCACATGATAGGATATAAAAGCTAACCGGATGGACCGGAACAGAGGACCGGGTCAGGGGATGGAGGGCACCAAGAGCTTCTTGCTTTGGATCATGCCTGGTGCCCTGGAGGTCTATAAAGCTACAGTGTCAGCTCAGACCATAAGGAGGACATTCACATCTGCCAATGTCCGGGGACAGTAACATGATCCAGAGGGGGACAGTGTGGATGGCAGGACAAGGAGAAAAGTGCAAAATGCCAGGAATCCCCGACATCCAGGAAAAGGTGCCTCAGGTGCTACACAGTGTAGAAGGATTCACCAGAACACGTAACCACTGAGTCACGCTGGAAGAATCCTCATGTCAGAGCTATAAAGCCCATTTTATTACAAAAAGCAGAAATGTAGATGGCGGTGTGACATGTTGCAGGTATGTGACGGTTTTCCACATCTATACAACGTTAGGCAAGATGAGCGGCAACAAGCGCTCCTCACCTCCGCCACTCGCCTCATCCGCTCCTCACCTCCGCCACTCGCCTCATCTGCTCCTCACCTCATCCGCCCCTCACCTCCGCCACTCGCCTCCTCCGCTCCTCACCTCCGCCACTCGCCTCATCTGCTCCTCACCTCATCCGCCCCTCACCTCCGCCACTCGCCTCCTCCGCTCCTCACCTCCGCCACTCGCCTCCTCCGCTCCTCACCTCCGCCACTCGCCTCATCCGCTCCGCACCTCCACCACTCGCCTCATCTGCTCCTCACCTCATCCGCCCCTCACCTCCGCCACTCGCCTCCTCCGCTCCTCACCTCCGCCACTTGCCTCCTCCGCTCCCCACCTCCGCCACTCGCCTCATCCGCTCCCCACCTCCGCCACTCGCCTCATGCGCTCCCCACCTCCGCCACTCGCCTCATCCGCTCCCCACCTCCGCCACTCGCCTCATCCGCTCCCCACCTCCGCCACTCGCCTCATCCGCTCCCCACCTCCGCCACTCGCCTCATCCGCTCGTCACCTCCGCCACTCGCCTCATCCGCTCGTCACCTCCGCCACTCGCCTCATGCGCTCCTCACCTCCGCCACTCGCCTCATCCGCTCCTCACCTCATCCGCCCCTCACCTCCGCCACTCGCCTCCTCCGCTCCTCACCTCCGCCACTCGCCTCATCCGCTCCCCACCTCCGCCACTCGCCTCATCCGCTCGTCACCTCCGCCACTCGCCTCATGCGCTCCTCACCTCCACCACTCGCCTCATCCGCTCCTCACCTCCGCCACTCGCCTCATCCGCCCCTCACCTCCGCCACTCGCCTCATCCACCCCTCACCTCCGCCACTCGCCTCATGCGCTCCTCACCTCCGCCACTCGCCTCATCCACCCCTCACCTCCGCCACTCGCCTCATCCACCCCTCACCTCCGCCACTCGCCTCATCCACCCCTCACCTCCGCCACTCGCCTCATCCGCTCCTCACCTCCGCCACTCGCCTCATCCGCTCCTCACCTCCACCACTCGCCTCATCCGCTCCTCACCTCCACCACTCGCGTCCATTGTTACAGCGACATTAGCGGTGAGATGCAATGTTCAAACCAGCAGCCGCCCCAGTGATGATGGGAGATATTACATATTCTTACCGATGCAAGTCTGCCCGCTCCTCGTGTAACCAGGAAAACATTCACACGTAAAGACGCCATCACCACGTGGAACGCATTGAGATGTGGACGGGTCACAGCCATGTGTGCCAGCCTCACAGGGGTTAGCAAATGAGCCTCCTCCCACTGAGAAAATAAAGGAAAAAAAAATGGATGAGTAAGAGCTAATGTGTATAATAAAATCCTATGTATACAGCCACACAGCAAGGAGAACAGGGACAAGAGTGCTGACTACATTCCAGCAAGTAATGTAATGTGACTGCACCAGCAGAACAGTGAGTGCAGCTCTGGAGGTTAATACATGGTTTAATACAGGATAAGTAATGTAATGTGACTGCACCAGCAGAATAGTGAGTGCAGCTCTGGAGTATAATACAGGAGGTAACTCAGGATCAGTAATGTATGTATACAGTGACTGCACCAGCAGAATAGTGAGTGCAGCTCTGGAGTATAATACAGGAGGTAACTCAGGATCAGTAATGTAATGTATGTACACAGTGACTGCACCAGCAGAATAGTGAGTGCAGCTCTGGAGTATAATAAATGGTGTAATACAGGATCAGTAATGTATGTACACAGTGACCAGTTTTTCAGCTACTTTATGACGTGTGACACTGCTAGCTGTGCAGTTCTCATTATTGGGCACGTGCACCCTCAGTATTTATCCAGCACCAGTCAGGCAGTACAGACAATGTTACATTCTTGGTAAGGAAAATACAACAAAGAGGGAAAGTTTATAATTTAAGACCCCATCCCAATACCAGTAAGGAGCACCTTGTCCTTGAACATTTGGTGATATGTGAGTGCAGCACACACCCCGTGCCCGTGGTACTCACCCCACACCCGTGGCACTCACCCCGCGCCCGTGGCACTCACCCCGCGCCCGTGGCACTCACCCTGCGCCCGTGGCACTCACCCCGCGCCCGTGGTACTCACCCCGCGCCCGTGGCACTCACCCACGCAGTTCAGTCCATCAGCTGAGAACTCGTATCCTGACTGACACTCGCACTTGTAGCTGCCGGGAAGGTTCAGACATTGAGTGTTGCGGCCACAGTTGGCGACTCCGGCCTCACATTCATCCACATCTAGGGAAAGAACATAACAAAACCCGGGCGTTAAACACAAAGGGGGTCACAGTCCCACTAAACCATGGCCGGGGAAATTTCCAGGTTTGCACACACTCCAAAAAAATGGAGTTAATGGAGTTTGATAAAAAAAAATAAAACAAAACAAAAAAACACACAGATTTTTGGCGCAGCCCACGACTCGGAGGACATAATAATCCCCCGCGACTTTATGTAATCTGCATTCAGCACAATAAATCATCCGCTATCTGCTGCGCTGACAGATTACACAGGACAGCGGCTCAGGAATTGCATCATTTTCCACCCACAGAATAAACGGTTCGGGATATTTCACCTCCGGAGTTTCGTCTGCAAATGTCACACATTACAACACTTACAAGTCAGCTCGTGCGAGTGCCAACGGATCACTGTGCCGGGCAGAGCGGTGCATGTGCTGCGCCACTACGGGAGACTAGGGGCTAACCTGGTAGCCATAACACTGGATTTGGTGGCCGTTCCTCCTGAGCAGTCCTTGGGCATTACAGGGATTGGGGACAGTGGTGCTGGAGCCAGGATAAACACGTTAGGAAAATAGAGAAGAGGCAAGGGATTCGGAGCCAGAGTTTCTAAATTCCATCTACAATTATGGATATAAGGCTGCTCAGGCCATCTGATGAGACCGCAGGGTACATGGTGGGGGACAGACCAGTACGACCACCGGCTGGGACTGGGCACGTTCTATAGTTTGCAGGCACAGATCGGCCTCTATTGTTGCCCATGAGGCGGTGAGAGCAGCACATGCCAGTAATATTAAGTGGAGGATGGGACATTAGCCATTTGGTTCTAGATCTTTGTACAGCCGCATTATAGGGCAAAAATATTGAAAGTCTCTACCAGTCAGCGTCATTGGATTCAGATCTGCGTCAGTCAGCAGGGGGCGACACTGAGCCCCTGGCGGTATTGTGGACTGGTCGGGGCGGTCTGCGGTTGGACTTACCGGTGCAATCTCTGCCGTCTCCCTGGTAGCCGGTGGCACAGACACAGGAGTAGTTCTGCCCAGATGACGGCTGGCACTGGGCTCGCGTGTCGCAGAGGTGCGTGCCGTCGTAGCACGGACTGACTAGTGTTGGCTCCTGAGCAGAATCTGTGGGCGAGACAAAGGTAGCGGTTCATAAAGTGCAAAACCTCTTGTGTTGTTTGCTCACCCCCTTTTTTTTGGGGGGGGGGGGGGGGCTTTGACCGAGCATCTCTAACAGTGGAACGCCCAATGTGAAGCATTTTGGGAAAAGGAAGGTCACGATCTCACAATGGTCGGAGCAACCAGTCGTCGTGGAGACGCTTTGCTACAATGTATCAGTGCAGGTGAATCAGCAATCCGGAATTTCCAGAGGAACGGAAAACACTGGATACAATTGTAGCAATCCGCTCACCGGTGAGACCGCGGAAAGTAAAAAGGAACAAAATGGATGATGATGATATAGTGAAGACCCCAGTGGTCGGACCACCCCAGCATCAGCTTTAATGATGGAAGAACCCTTTAAACTATAAGCAGGATCCATTCCTCCCAGCAAGCAGTGATCTTAATCCGGTGAATACACTTCCTATTGTTTGGAGGAGTCTATTAGACGGTTGCAGCGGTTTCCCCGGAGCCCCTTGATTTGTGTGACCCCTGTCTGTTCTCCTCTGGTTTCCATTGTTCGGGGTCTTGTCGCCTTTGTTCGGTTCCCTCCTGTTTTTCGGCAGGCCTCGTTCTGTGCCCGGGTGGGAGGGGAAGGATCGCTTTAGCTTTTTTTTTTTTCTGCAACAAAGCCCCTTTTCTGTCCTTTAACTGCCTGAGTAATTTGGCGGCAGCTTACGGGTCAGGAAGTCAAGCAACCTAATGTGCTCCATAAAGCCTCCTGAAGAGCCGAACACAAAGAGGGGCCAGATAAAGATCCCTGCGAGGACAAAGCCCGAGGAAGTCTCAGGGCAAATTACAAGCTTGTGAAATCTGCTGCCTTCATTACAGGGGCGGTGGGGTAAAGCCGCAGTAAATGATTCCACCGCGTACAAAGAGCGGCCGTGTCAGAGGCACCACAGCACACCTCTGTCCTGTACCACAAAGGCAAGTTCCCCTCACTGACAGCAAGCAGAGATCTGAAATAGTGGGGAATGGAAAACCAATCTACAACCCCCCCATGTACAACCCAACATGGGTTTTCAGAATTTACCGTGAATGGAGCCGATGTGACTGGTGATGGCGAAGCGCAGGACTTTCTCGTCCTTGTTGTAGAGGGCGAACATGCGATCCACGGCCAGTTTCTGGGCACTGGGTGGTAACCTCTGGGAATGGCCGCAGTCCTGATAGGTGACATTCTGCTTCAGTCGGTAGGACAGCCTCTGGACTTCATTACTGGCCGACGTCACGGTGTATTCCCGGTAAGCCGTGGAGGTCACAACTGCGAAAAGATATAAAATGAATCTCTAGACAAGCTACAGAGCCAGGAGGGGTTACAGCGAGGAGGGTGGACATGGCGACCCGACACACGAGAGGTCTCCAACCCCCAAATATCTATCGTATCACTGCAAGAACCACACAGACACCATGAGTGTATGATATAATGAGAACCCATCAGTATAGCATCAGCATGACAACATTACCCAAAAAATGGCTTAAATTAGAACCTGAGCTACATCCTGAATTATACTCCAGAGCTGCACTCACTGTTCTGCTGGTGGAGTCACAGAACAGTGAGTGCAGCTCTGGATGTAACTCAGGAGGCTCCACCTTACATCAGGCCTCCCTACTGAGCAGCGGGTTCAGCCTCTGTATATTTCCCCCTCACATGTTACTCATGGGGCATTTTCGGCATTACCTGAACCAGAGTACTGGTAGATTTCATAGTAAGGGTTAATCTGGACACTTGAGGTCTCGGGGATGAAGGGAATTTTCCCTTTAATGGACGTTCTTAAATGGATGTAATTATCGGAATCAAATCCGTCTGCGACTTGAGTGATGTGGACGACTTCTTCTCCGGGGGAAAATATGGCTTCAATGTTGTGGACAAACTTGGCTCCTACGTGAAAAAGAAGAAAGAAGTCATTGTCTGAGCCACTCTCCAGTCCGGATGGAAATGTGCAGGATAGGCCAGAGGTGCAACAGGGGGGATCCCCTCCTCCGGCACCTAACCCGGGATCCTAAGCTCCATGTTCCAAAACCAACAGCAGCCAAGAACCCCCCTCCATTGAGTGTCCAAGCAAAATCAGGCGGCGGGGGGCCCATGCTGGCCCCTTTATACAGACAGCTGTCCCTGCAAAAATTGTCAGGTTTGGCTGATATTTATATAGAGAATGGGTGTTTCACGACTCTTTACTGACGGTAAATGTTGCTGAAAGAAGAATCGGGCATATTGGTTCAACATGCCTGATCCTTTTCAACGTGTATGAAGAGAGACGTAGCTGTCAACTATTACTGCCGATCCCACTCGCTTGCAGGAATGCTTAGCTCTTACCGGGGAGAGGGGAGTATGCCGCTACCAGACTGGTCATGTTAAAGTCAAGTATGTCAGATCCTCCTTATCCTCAGCCCTTGAATTATACGTATAGAATAGTTTGCAGTTATTTCTACGAACGATACACAGATCCGAAAACTCACCAGTTATGCTGAATCCATTCTGAAATCCGGGTTTTTCCAGTGCAAAAAGCCACCCAAAAAGTCCTCCGATGGCAGTTAGTGGGGTCAGTGACCAGGAAGCGGGCTCCGGGACCTGACTGATGGCGGTGTACGCTCTTCCGTCATTCACAACGATGTACGCATGCAGATCAATGCCGTCAAAGCTGACGGGCGTCTGTCCCACCAGCAGGTTCCCGCTCACTTTCCCATTGACCCTGTGTGGAGCACCTGACAAGACAAACAACACGACTTTTGGGGTTAAGCAATAAAAATGGAGCCACCATCAGCTCAGACGCTGGATCAGTCCACGTCAATAAGACAAGTTTGTCAAGTCAAGTTTACATGGATGGTGCAAAGAAGCAAAGGGCTTGTCTACAAGTAGAAAAACATTACTCCGCACGTCCCAAGTTTGGCCATAGACTTGGGGCGACTGTTTGTTGGACGTGGGAGATGGCCAATCCAACAACTTTTCTCCTCCAAATCTATATGGTCAACTCCAAGATAAAAATCAATGGTCAGAAATCCCCAGCACCTCTTATCTGGGGGAAACAAAAGGATCCATGTTTTCTGTAGGGGCAATCTGCAGAGGAAAGATCCCCATACAGTTTGTGCTGCTGCAACGATTGATGGGTCGTATAGTCACCAGCACTCATTATTGGTCAAAGTAGTAGACTTCTCAGCTCCTTTGGGAATAAAACAGATTGCCAGGCGAGTTTGTGCTTGGTGCCATTACCTTTGGGCAGGCAGTGCACCCCATTGCCGTAGTAGTTGTCCTGGCAGTGACAGCAGAATCCCGTTGCGTAGTCCGCACAGAAAGCATATTGTGAGCAGTAACCGGGTCTCCTCTCGCAGGTCTCTCGACTCACGGGGTTAAAGGTGAGCACTAGGGACAAGGAGAATGGAAGCAAAATGGTAACTCGTGTCTATTGTATCAAACAATGTCCCAGAGACCCAGATGGCTGTAATACCGCGGTACCATGATGGTATGAGCTTACCGTCAGCATCAAGTTCACCTTCCTCATCGTATCCATAAATACGGCCACCCCTGTAGACCTTTGGGTTCTGTTGATCAACTTGCGGGTTTGGGGTCACATCGGCAACGTCCCCAATTTTTGGCTCGGACGGATATTCTCGGGTCTCGTAAGAAGGAGCATTTCCAAGATCTCGGTTTTCGGAAGGCTGGATCTGAGGTTCCCCGAAGTGGTCACCTCTGCCATACGGGGTCCAGTTTGGCTCTTCCTGAGATGGAGGTAAAGGGTTGTTTGACGGCTCGTACGGTAATGACTCCTGTTCTGCCTCTTCTGCAGTAACTATCGTGGCGGGATCATCAATGTCCAGGAATCCACCATTTGTGTTTTCGGTAGTGGGCTGCTCTGTCGTCTGCCCGGGGGAGTAGTCTCCGTCTGTGTCATCGTAATTGTCTTCATAGTTGTTCTCCCCATTGAATTGATTTTCTTGGTCTTCTTCTGGAAAATCATTGTGGGAGTTGATCAGTGGTATGAACCTTTCTTGGGCATGGACGTTCACCACTTTAGCTGGTATGACATTGTCTAATTCTGAAATGCTGCCGATATGGAAGACCCAGACTCCTGGGACCCCCACGTTACTTGATCTAAGGACAAAAAATAGGTATTTAGATAGAGAAAATTCAAGGCAAAGCTCTATTGACTGGCACCAACATTTCTGCAGTAATTGATCAGATCACATTGAGTGGTCTCGAGTCAGCCATATTTACCGCAGGGTCGTACTTACTGATACAGGTTCTTCACAGATTGTTCACTGTTGGTGACACTATAGAAAGGAGCTTCCCTCTTTAAGATTTCCGATTCTCCTCTGCTAAATCCTACTCGGGCCGGCAGTTCGAGTTGGACGTTGTAGGATTCTTTTGGCCTGGTCCCAAAAAACTGGAGCCCATGTTCAGGGTACAGGAATATGGCATAGGAATCGGACTCGTCGTAGGCCAGCACTGCCTGGAATGTGTTAAACTGCAGAAAGAAAAAGTTTTAGAAAGAAAAATCAACTTGTAACTTAGAGGATGGCCATGGGCCTACCGGTGACCCTACAGTGAAAGACAGGTCAATCCTTACCATCTGTAATGACGGACAGATAGCAAAAACTGATGGGATGATAAATAAAGTATAACCTAGCGCTGTGAAGCCAGACAGAGTCTAGGACAAGTAATAGTGCTGCCGTGGGGTTAGATGGTGCCCATTGCGGTACCAGAGTTAGCATGGTGCATAAATTGCAATGCCATAAGTTGTCCACTGAAAAAAATATTAAACTGTAAAGGACAACACTGTAAACCACAATATAGTGATCGTAAAGTATTAGTTTGGCTTTGTATTAAGTATTCAGCCCAAAATATGCAAATTTAAGATCAACCTTAGCCATAAAAATGCTGAAAGGACTCTGTAAAAAGTATTACAATCAAATACTATACTGCCCCCTATTGGCAAAATCCATAGGAAAAACAATGTCACATAGAAATAGATATCTTCTGTACAAAACTAGACTGCTTAATTAAGCCTACGGGAACAGAGTGCAAAAAGTATAAGAATTCGGCATATGAACCAGCCCCAATGACAATGCAAACATTTTGACAAACCTTTTTCATTGCCTAACCCTGCAGATTTATTGAGAGTTTACATTCATCCCTAAAAATGTATGCCCGGGATTGGTGATCTCTAACTTTGGGATTTTGCCCCTTTGCTTTAAGTGGCAGCCCCGCAGGAAGATGATTCGAGACCAGAAGAATGTCGCTGCCAAATTACTTCTTGGAAGTGTTGGTTTTGATCACGCGGAGCGGCCGGCCGTGCGCCTCATTAGGGTTTAATTCTTTAAACTACTGAGCGGCTGCAGCTTGCACGTCCCTCAAACAATGGATCAAAGAGCGCCAGCAGGGACACTTCCGTTACTCAGGACACCGGCCCTAAACGGCGGGAGCTGAAAGGGGATCAAGTGCCAACAACTCAGAAAATAGAAGTCTCACACAGATGGAGAAGTCTGAGAGTCAGGACTCTATCATGTGTAGAGCCGTCGTATGAAATATTCAAAGAATCCGGCAGTGCTGAAGAAGAAAAAAAAGTGGCATCTTCAGGTTAAAGCATGTGCCACCTGTGCTGGGCTCCAATAATTGCTATACATATCAAAATGACTGACCCGCCACCCCAGGAACCAGCTCCAACACAGTATTCAGGGGCCAAGAAGGTACCAAAAAAAGAAACAGGAATCTACCGCAGCTAGATAAATGTTCGCGGAACCCTTTGGAGTCAGGATGAACGGCCGACGTTGGGGAAAGTGATTTCTTTTTTTCTTACGAGTTGCTCAATCTTTTGCCCATTTTGTGATGGCTGATGAACTACGTGAAGTTTTGTTTCCATTTGGGAAGAAAAAAAAATTACATGGGAAAAGGAATGCCATGAAATTCCAGCCGACTTTGCAAGTTCATCAATGTTCTAATGCCGATCTTCAAGAAGAAAATGGAACGAAAAATCATCAAGACGTTCTGGAAGATCGCTGTCGGACCACTGATGAACTTGTGGAGATGACTTGAATTTCCTGTCAGTAGCATGAAACAAGTTGCAGCTAAAGTTGTGACCCGCAACAACAGGTTCTGATCTGTTTTTTGCCCGACGGGAAACAAGACTTCATAGCCAAATGTTCTAGCTGTGAATTGGCCATCCCAAAATAGTGAAAAATTGGCTCCAACAACATTGGTTGTAATACTGGTTCCACAAACATTCACCAAGTAGCTGAAACTACAAGCTCCCCGCTGCCCTCCTTTGCCACCCCCCCCCCGTCCTGTCCGCTCCCACTGTCCTGCCCGCCCTTTGCCCCGCTGTCCTGCACGCCCTTCGCCCCGCTGTCCTGCACGCCCTTCGCCCCGCTGTCCTGCACGCCCTTCGCCCCGCTGTCCTGCCCGCCCTTCGCCCCGCTGTCCTGCCCGCCCTTCGCCCCGCTGTCCTGCACGCCCTTCGCCCCGCTGTCCTGCCCGCCCTTCGCCCCGCTGTCCTGCCCGCCCTTCGCCCCGCTGTCCTGCCCGCCCTTCGCCCCACTGTCCTGCCCGCCCTTCGCCCCACTGTCCTGGCCGCCCTTCGCCCCATTGTCCTGCACGCCCTTCGCCCCACTGTCCTGCACGCCCTTCGCCCCACTGTCCTGCACGCCCTTCGCCCCACTGTCCTGCACGCCCATCGCCCCACTGTCCTGCCCGCCCTTCGCCCCGCTGTCCTGCCCGCCCTTCGCCCCGCTGTCCTGCCCGCCTTCACCCTGCAGAGAAGACATCATTCCTACTCAGTATGACTTCTTTCTAACGCTATCGCGGTTTTAGCAGAGGACTGTGCAAAATAAATTGTCATCTAAAACACAAAGGACCCGCTTTGTCCACGATTAAAATGACAGTGAAGAATCCGATGTTTGACCATGGAGAATGTCTTCTGTTGATACTTGCAAACATCAATCTTAGTCTTGCCCATCTTCAAAATATCGAAGTCTTAGAAGCTGAATATTTCGTTCCTATAAACTTTTTAGAGATTTTTTTGTTAGGCGACTTCTGTCTCAATATTAAGGATTTGGGGACATACTCTATGTTTATTAGCACCACAGCCATATCATATTCGCTGAGGTGGCCGCTTCTATTGCGGGATCATACGGTGGCTGCGGTGCTGGTCATGTGCGTTCGCCGGAGGCAGGGATGGAAGCCATTGTCTCTAATGACGTGAGCCTCAACATGGAGATGTGAATGTTTGCAATCAGCTCAGTGTTAATAACAATTTGACTAAATGACTTAAGGTCTCCGTTTCTGGGCAGGATTGAGGGGCATTATATCATCGCCACAGTTTTGTGCGTCTTAATCCCCCTCCCCCACCAGGATGGCTGTCCGCCAAACCATCCTGGCCGTCTCTCCCATACAGAGGAGCGCTCGCTCCGTCGTGAGACTCGAACTGTTGCTAGACATGTCTGGCGGTGGCTTATCTCATGTTGGAGTCTTTATCTCCATTGACAATCATTTACACTGGACTCCGTGTCGTCAGGTTCGGCCAACATTAAATAGGTATAAGATCTAAAGCCCCCCGTACACAAGAGGTCAATACAACATGGCGGGTCTCTCATCAACAGTGCCAGACCCCACCATGAGTCAGATCTGGTTTTGTAACTAAGCTCTATTTCTCCAGCAGCGCCCCCACAGGTGAAATGAAGCATTACCTTTTAGGGTCCTCCTGAGCTGCTCACCATTTGGCCCAATAGTGAGGTCCTGAATAATTTACGAAACCAATTCTCAAAGTCGGCCACGAAATTCTCATTCCCACAACCCCCACAACTGAGAAGAATTCCAGTAACAGAATCTGTGGCAATAAATCGGAGGGGCCGCCATTAGCTACGCTCGCCAGGTTACGTGAGAAGAATTTCTTCCATATGTCGAATGAGCCGCGAGGACGGTCCCGATCCGACATCATGTGTGCAGCTGTGTCACCATCTTACACGGGATTTCATACCAGAAAACTCACTGTACAAGGGTTTTACGTTGGTATTTTCTATAAAAACACAAACCTTTCCTCCAGCTACAAATTAGCCTTGTCCAAATAAACTTAACGTCATCTCAAAATGTTTCCTCCACTGGCGGCTCTGCACTTGATCTTGGTGGGGGGGCATATAATAATGACTTTCTGAGTAACACACGCAGCGGAGTATGTACTCAGTTTGGAAATGACAGTCGCTGCGGGCGATCTCAGGGGGGGAAAAACAATTTTAAGCCACAAAAATGGGAACAAGATGAAATGAATGGAAAGAAAAAAAAAAAGTCGGGACATTTGCATTCAATGGTGCGTACGAGTTTAACAGTAGTCTTGCACTTTATGTTTGCGCTTGGGATTTGAGGATAAAGAGCACTTAATATAGGAAGAGAGATCTAAAGATTCAAGGAGGACACTTACTGACTCTTGTTGACTCAGCTGGAAGAGGTCAAGTAAAACGAAGGGTCAAATTCCCAGGGGTATTAGGGAACGGGAAGGAAAAACTTTCATTTTGAAGTATAAAGTGAGGTCAGAAGACTTTGCCACATCGGGATGGGTTACGCTAAAGGGGGCCGCACATTGTAAGGCAGACTCGTGGGGTCAGTCGGGTCCAAGCATAAAAAAATCAAGAAATGAATCTCGCTAACCTCCCAATAAGACTGTGCTGGGCTCGTGCTTATAAGCAGTAGCTAATCAGAACAAGCCGAGCCATGGCATTGAGTGGTAGAGAGCAGCCCGAGCCAAAGGAAAAACAGGAGCCAAAAACGTAGCCAAAAGGCCACCAAGCATCAACTTAGTACTTAGTACCATAGCCAAAAGTGAATAAAAAAAGTCTATGGAGCCTCTGTTAGGAGTCTCGACACAGAAACTAGCCAGATATCCCTCCGGGAGGGACAAGGGTGAGGGGCAATACCCCGAAACAGCTGTCTGTGGATGGATACCTGGCCTTGGTGTTTCCCTTGTTATATCTTTATAACATCTGTCAAAGGATTAGATATTGACTAAAAGGGCCACTTAATATGGTGGTTATGGTGGTCTCCTAAAAAGAGCTACTCCTTAGCTAGGTCCTTCCCGGAGGGGCATCTGGCTAGTTTCTGTGCCGAGACTCCTAACAGAGGCTCCACGGACTTTTTTGATTTGCATATTTCCCAGGGGGCAATGCACCTATGATTTCACTGTGTTGAGCGCCGTTGCTGGCTGCCGGCAGTGTTTTTTCTGGCTGGTCTCCCCGAGATCAGTGATTGTTTTGTCTTGTTGGTCTACTAGGCATTGCTCCCACCTGGCCAAAATCCTACTCCACACTGATGAGGGGCAATACCCCGAAACAGCTGTCTGTGGATGGATACCTGGCCTTGGTATTTCCCTTGTCATATCTTTAAACTCGTCAAAAGCTGGATATTGACGAAAAGGGCCACTTAATATGGTGGTTATGGTGGTCTCCTAAAAAGAGCCACTCCTTGGCTGGGTCCTTCCCGGAGGGATATCTGGCTATTTTCTGTGTCGAGACTCCTAACAGAGGCTCCACGGACTTTTTTGATTTGCATATTTCCCAGGGGGCAATGCACCTAGGATTTCACTGTGTTGAGCGCCCTCGTTGGCTGCCGCCAGTGTTTTCTCTGGCTGGTCTCCCCGAGATCAGTGATTGTTTTGTCTTACAACCAAAAGTGAAGGATTTGAGTCGTGAGGTTATAGTGAATGCCATCTTACCAACACATAAAAAAAAAACCCTCTCTCATTGTTAGGCAAAGCGTGAGTTGTGTACCTATAGCAACCAAAGAAACATATTGACAAACATTTGAATTCAAATTTGTGAACATTCCGCACTCACCTTGTTGGACGGCTCGGAATGTCTCGTCACCTCCTCGTACGGCCCCACGTTCTCCCACGTCACCAACACCACATTGATGGGAGAGAAGGCGGCCTCTGGGAATCCTCGCTCGATCTGTCTGGCCGCCGTACTCAGAATTTCAGGTGAATTGTCCTGGCGGTAGTAAATCTTCCCTCTGCCGTTACTTGTGTCTATATCGGATAGGAATGGGGCAATCACTGGGAAATCGGTGGGGAAGCCATCGTCCACATACTGCGTCTCTCGGGGGAAGTCTTGGGGGGAGATGATTCCATTGGTCCCTACCTGAAATAAGAAAAAAAAGAAATTTTATTTTAAATTTTGCCTAATTAGCCCCTTAGCCTATAGAACATTGACTGTGGTGGTCTTCAAATGTACTTTATCCTTGTACTGCAGAAATATCTATTTTTTTACTATGTATTCTTCCTGTTAGTGAATGCACACATTACTAGAATATAAACAATCACCTATCCGTAGCAGATACGGATCACCGGGGGTCTAAAGGCAGAAAACCGTCCAAATGATAGTCGCAAAGGGACCACCTATTTTCGATGCAGATGTTCAACACTGAGGTTTACGGACCCTTATCCGAGCCTCTTCCTGGTTGCGTGAAAGCCAATTTTACATATTCACATTTTTCAATTGTTTCCTCCCTTGTAGTGTTTACAAATAAAGCTGAAATCCGGACAAGAAATGTATAACATTGCACATGTGTGACACGTTGTTCCAGTTGTTAGCGCGGGGCTGCTCTGGAGCACAGTGCCCTTGGAAGGACAGATTGTACTACAGCTTGTTGCCAACACAAGACGTCTGTAAGTCAGCTGGAGAGAGACCCCTACAAAGCACAGAGGCGTCATACAGGGTTAAACGATTGCTGCTTTATTATAGCAAAACCCGTGCTTCCCCTGTATACATGGTGCGTGCATTCACTGCAGCAGAGACCAATAACCTAGTCATCGAGAGGGGTCTTCCATCAAAGCTTAGGAACAATGTGCCAAAACTGAGGGACATCAACTCATACAGAGTCCTCAAACTACAAAAGTGTTTGTCCTTCAGACACCAGTGTAAACTTGGGCCAAAAAAGTCCAACGAGGTCAGCCTTCCTTAAAAATAAAAATAGGTAGTGTAAAATCTTATAGTCAAAAATGCGGCGCCCTAATCTTCATCACTCCGAGCAGGACAGATACACTGGAAGACGACATGACTCAGTTCATCCAACCATTCGTGGTTCTCAATGAGTGGGATTTAGGAATTTATAGAAACCAAACTCGAAGGCAACAAACGAGACAGAGAGGCGTTGTGATGTCATGAGACAGACACACAAGCGGCAGCATCATTCATGGAGAAATGCGTCCTCCTTCCGGAGCAAAAATTCCATCTCAAGACTGTAATGAATCCAAAACTGGAGCAAATTCAGCAAGTGATTGAATGACTACATAGACTCCCATTGTGTGCAGAGTCTCGGACGGTCCAACACCCGGCGAATGTCATTACCCTCCTGCCTGAAATGCCGGCCGATGGCAGGAATGCTCGGCATGTCTACATATAAAAAGTGCTAGAACGTTCATGGCCACAGTCCTCTGCAACCCAGAGATATGAAAAGCCGACTGGACACTGTGAACCCCACATGTATTGTGTCAATGAGCCAACATTTCCAGAGTATTACTAAACAGGCATTTGATGGTCCTGTCTGCCATTGAACCCCAAGTAACAGTGTGTCTTTTGCCAGGGACCCCAAGCATCAGTCTGGACCTAAAACCCATCATACTGAACTGAGATCTCAAAAGGGCCATTATACAGATACTTGGTTTCAGGGGCGGAACGATCATGGTTGCAGGAGGCCCGCCGGCCCTAGCCCCTACTTCAGCTGGAGGTGCGTCCAAGGGCGTACATCCACCTGAAATGCATCATGGTGCAGAGACCCGTCAGGTCCCTCCACTTTGATATAGCACACACGACGATGAAGGCTGCCAACCACTGTGGGCCGGCTATAGAGGAAGACGTCATGTGACATGGGAGCTGGGGAGGTGGTGGGTACAATATATACCAGCAGGTGGACAATATATACCAGGAGGGGTTTAGGAGAAGACGTTATATACCAGGTGGGGGACAGGAGAGGAACATACAATATATACCAGGTGGTGGACAGTATATACCAGGAGGTGCCCAATAGATCAATACATATATACCAGGAGGGGGACAGGAGAGAAACATATAAACAAGGAGGGGGACAGTATGTACCAGGAGGGGCCCCAGAAGAGGAACATATATACCAGTAGGAGGACAGTTTATACCAGGAGGGGAACAGTATATATCAGGAGGGGCCCAGGAGAGAAACATATATAGCAAGAGGAGGACAGTATATACCAGGAGGTTCCCCAGGATGGGGGACATATTTACTAGGATGGGGGACTTATATACCAGGATGGGGGACTTATATAACAGAATGGGGGGTTTATATACCAGGATGTGCCCAGGATGCGGACATATATACCAGGATGTGCCCAGGATGGGGCATATATGCCATGAAGAGGGACATTACTACATAATGGGGGTAGGGCCACTCGTATGTCTTTATATGATTTAGAACGCCAACTGTATACATACATAAATCTAACCAACATGCAGGGATGGTGGGGGGGGGGCAGGTTCAAATTTTGCACTCGGGCCCATCGAACTCTAGTTATGCCGATGCTTGGTTTGTTACTGAACTGGCAAACAAGATGTACTAACCAAAAAATTCTAGAGAAGTAATTGACAGGAACATGAAGCATCAATGTGCCATTGTGTTGTTGGGCTTGCATGCCAAATTAGACCCCAAGTATCAGCATTCTGAGATCTAAGTGTCAGTGTGTCCCATTATTTACCAAGAATCCAAAACTGACTGTCACTGGTTGAAAAGCTAAAAAGGCCAGTGTGCCAGTAATGTGCCATTAAGTGTCAGCATGCAACTGATAAGGAGCTTCAAAAGTGCCAAAAGGGTATTACAGGTATTAAAAGTGCTTAGGGTATCACGGAGGACCACTGGACTGGGACCCCAACTCCCAGACTATTAAACGCTGACCCTTGCCAGAATTCCTCATTGTACTGGGACCTAAAGTGTCAGCATCGTTTTGGGTTCCAGGACTGAGTACAAATGTGTCACTGGTAAGGAAGCCAAAATACCAGAGTGTGCCACTGGATACGAGCAGCAAGAATCAGCACGTGATCAATCTGGGATCTCCAGGGGTCCCAGGCCGATGCCATGCTGACACTTAGGCCAGGCTGGACTGACTCCGATGCCATGCTGACACTTAGGCCAGGCTGGACTGACTCCGCTGCCATGCTGACACTTAGGCCAGGCTGGACTGACTCCGATGCCATGCTGACACTTAGGCCAGGCTGGACTGACTCCGCTGCCATGCTGACACTTAGGCCAGGCTGGACTGACTCCGATGCCATGCTGACACTTAGGCCAGGCTGGACTGACTCCGATGCCATGCTGACACTTAGGCCAGGCTGGACTGACTCCGATGCCATGCTGACACTTCGGCCAGGCTGGACTGACTCCGCTGCCATGCTGACACTTAGGCCAGGCTGGACTGACTCCGATGCCATGCTGACACTTAGGCCAGGCTGGACTGACTCCGATGCCATGCTGACACTTAGGCCAGGCTGGACTGACTCTGATGCCATGCTGACACTTAGGCCAGGCTGGACTGACTCCGATGCCATGCTGACACTTAGGCCAGGCTGGACTGACTCCGCTGCCATGCTGACACTTAGGCCAGGCTGGACTGACTCCGATGCCATGCTGACACTTAGGCCAGGCTGGACTAACTCCGATGCCATGCTGACACTTAGGCCAGGCTGGACTGACTCCGATGCCATGCTGGACTGGCTCCTCCTCGTCAGTCTGCAGTGTTCTGGGATCCGAGGCGTCGGAGGCCACCATCCTTCCCTGAGATCTGATGTTGTAACAGACTAATAGACTCCATGTTTCACAACTTTACTACACAACACATTTCCCTGGAGTGATATTTTTTGGAAACAGGAAAAAAAAAAAAAGAGGAGGAGGCCGCGTCTCCCAGGCTAAACAGTATAGACACTGTAGTAGTGATATTTCCTGGCGACAGATACAGTAAAATGAGCCTCAGGCACAAAACATGGACGTCTGCCAGCGGTGGAGCCCACAAGCGCTCCTCCATGTAATCCCAGAGAATAGAAGGCAACAATAGGCGCCACTGATACAAGGGAAGCTCATTAATGCTGCCATATAGTGACACTGGAAACATGAGACGCTGGAAGATACATTGTAGCAAATCACAAAATCACAGGGATCAATCACCATCATATAAAGTATTTTCAGAAAATTGTTATCAGACATTACCATTGTGGAGCATCGCTGAGGCTATAACTGAGCGCAGGTGCGGGGCGGGCACTGCTCAGTCACAGCATGGGGCCGCGCTCATAAAGAATGGGAGGGATAGGACAACATAGCATTACATAACTCCACGTCCATTCATAGTGTCATGTGCTGCATACAGTAATACTATGGCACGCTCCACACTATACACATGTGCTGCATACAGTAATACTATGGCACGCTGCACACTATACACATGTGCTGCATACAGTAATACTATGGCACGCTCCACACTATACACATGTGCTGTATACAGTAATACTATGGCACGCTCCACACTATACACATGTGCTGTATACAGTAATACTATGGCACGCTCCACACTATACACATGTGCTGTATACAGTAATACTATGGCACGCTCCACACTATACACATGTGCTGCATACAGTAATACTATGGCACGCTCCACACTATACACATGTGCTGTATACAGTAATACTATGGCACGCTCCACACTATACACATGTGCTGTATACAGTAATACTATGGCACGCTCCACACTATACACATGTGCTGTATACAGTAATACTATGGCACGCTCCACACTATACACATGTGCTGCATACAGTAATACTATGGCACGCTGCACACTATACACATGTGCTGCATACAGTAATACTATGGCACACTCCACACTATACACATGTGCTGCATACAGTAATACTATGGCACGCTGCACACTATACACATGTGCTGCATACAGTAATACTATGGCACGCTCCACACTATACACATGTGCTGCATACAGTAATACTATGGCACGCTGCACACTATACACATGTGCTGCATACAGTAATACTATGGCACGCTCCACACTATACACATGTGCTGTATACAGTAATACTATGGCACGCTCCACACTATACACATGTGCTGTATACAGTAATACTATGGCACGCTCCACACTATACACATGTGCTGCATACAGTAATACTATGGCACGCTGCACACTATACACATGTGCTGCATACAGTAATACTATGGCACACTCCACACTATACACATGTGCTGCATACAGTAATACTATGGCACGCTCCACACTATACACATGTGCTGCATACAGTAATACTATGGCACGCTCCACACTATACACATGTGCTGCATACAGTAATACTATGGCACGCTGCACACTATACACATGTGCTGTATACAGTAATACTATGGCACGCTCCACACTATACACATGTGCTGCATACAGTAATATTATGGCACGCTGCACACTATACACATGTGCTGTATACAGTAATACTATGGCACGCTGCACACTATACACATGTGCTGCATACAGTAATACTATGGCACGCTGCACACTATACACATGTGCTGCATACAGTAATACTATGGCACGCTGCACACTATACACATGTGCTGCATACAGTAATACTATGGCACGCTGCACACTATACACATGTGCTGTATACAGTAATACTATGGCACGCTGCACACTATACACATGTGCTGCATACAGTAATACTATGGCACGCTGCACACTATACACATGTGCTGTATACAGTAATACTATGGCACGCTCCACACTATACACATGTGCTGCATACAGTAATACTATGGCACGCTCCACACTATACACATGTGCTGCATACAGTAATACTATGGCACGCTGCACACTATACACATGTGCTGTATACAGTAATACTATGGCACGCTCCACACTATACACATGTGCTGCATACAGTAATACTATGGCACGCTCCACACTATACACATGTGCTGTATACAGTAATACTATGGCACGCTCCACACTATACACATGTGCTGTATACAGTAATACTATGGCACGCTCCACACTATACACATGTGCTGTATACAGTAATACTATGGCACGCTGCACACCATACACATGTGCTGTATACAGTAATACTATGGCACGCTCCACACTATACACATGTGCTGCATACAGTAATACTATGGCACGCTCCACGCTATACAGATGTGCTGCATACAGTAATACTATGGCACGCTCCACACTATACACATGTGCTGCATACAGTAATACTATGGCACGCTGCACACTATACACATGTGCTGTATACAGTAATACTATGGCACGCTCCACGCTATACAGATGTGCTGTATACAGTAATACTATGGCACGCTGCACACTATACACATGTGCTGTATACAGTAATACTATGGCACGCTCCACACTATACACATGTGCTGCATACAGTAATACTATGGCACGCTGCACACTATACACATGTGCTGTATACAGTAATACTATGGCACGCTCCACACTATACACATGTGCTGTATACAGTAATACTATGGCACGCTCCACGCTATACAGATGTGCTGCATACAGTAATACTATGGCACGCTCCACACTATCCACACTATACACATGTGCTGCATACAGTAATACTATGGCACGCTGCACACTATACACATGTGCTGCATACAGTAATACTATGGCACGCTGCACACTATACACATGTGCTGCATACAGTAATACTATGGCACGCTCCACACTATACACATGTGCTGTATACAGTAATACTATGGCACGCTCCACACTATACACATGTGCTGCATACAGTAATACTATGGCACGCTGCACACCATACACATGTGCTGCATACAGTAATACTATGGCACGCTCCACACTATACACATGTGCTGCATACAGTAATACTATGGCACGCTCCACACTATACACATGTGCTGCATACAGTAATACTATGGCACGCTCCACACTATACACATGTGCTGTATACAGTAATATTATGGCACGCTGCACACTATACACATGTGCTGTATACAGTAATACTATGGCACGCTGCACACTATACACATGTGCTGTATACAGTAATACTATGGCACGCTCCACACTATACACATGTGCTGCATACAGTAATACTATGGCACGCTGCACACTATACACATGTGCTGTATACAGTAATACTATGGCACGCTCCACACTATACACATGTGCTGTATACAGTAATACTATGGCACGCTCCACACTATACACATGTGCTGCATACAGTAATACTATGGCACGCTCCACACTATACACATGTGCTGTATACAGTAATACTATGGCACGCTGCACACTATA
>NC_134364.1:24240439-24242777 GCF_048569485.1 Anomaloglossus baeobatrachus | reverse complement strand
TAAACATATATATATATAAACATATATATATATAAACATATATACATATATATATATATATATATATATATATATATATATATATATATATATATATAACATATAAACATATATATATATAAAAACATATATATATAAACATATATATATATATAAACATATATATATATAAACATGTATATATATAAACATATATATATATATATATATATATATATATATATATATATATATATATATATAAACATATAAACATATATATATATATATATATATATATATATATAAACATATAAACATATATATACATATATATATATATATATATATATATATATATATATATAAACATATATATAAACATATATATATATAAACATATATATATATATATAAACATATATATATATAAACATATATATATATATATAAACATATATATATATATAAACATATATATATATATAAACATATATATATATATATATATATATATATATATATACATATATATATATATATATATATATATATATATATATACATATAAACATATATATATATAAAAACATATACATATAAACATATATATATATAAAAAACATATATATATATATATATATATATATATATATATATATATATATATATATATATATATATATATATATATATATATATATATATATATATATATATATATATATATATATATATATATATACACACACACACATATATACATATATATATATATATATATATATATATATATATATATATATATATATATATATATATATATACACACATATATACATATACATATATATATATATATATATATATATATATATATATATATACACATATATACATATACATATATATATATAAACATATATATATATAAACATATATATATAAACATAATGTGACTGGATCTAACATACCTATAAACCAGTCGTAAATCCAGAGTGTCTTACACAGCCGCACTCATTACAAGGTATATACACATGAGGTATATAGAAAAAAAAAAAAAAATGACCTCATTCACAATCAGCAGCTGGAACATCCAAGGCCTGAGCACCTCGGCCTTTGGATGTAAAACAAATGACCCCGACTTTATTCAAAGACTGAAGAATATAGACATTCAGATCCTCCTGGAAACATGGACCAGAGCTGAAAACGAATCTCTGGTGCCAATCGGATACAGAGAAATCTCTGTCCCTGCCCTTAAAAATAAAAACATCAAACAGGGCCGCTGCTCAGGAGGAATATTGATCTGGTATAAAGAAGAGCTCCACCAGTACATCACACCAGTGAAGAGAGGAGGCAGCCACATATGGATCAGAATCAGCAGCTCCATCCTCACCTCTCAGTCCGATGTCTACCTCTGCACCACCTATATACCACCGCCAGAGTCCCCCTACTTCAATCCAGACAGCTTTGAGATCTTACAAGAAGAAGCCACCCATTATCAGGTCCTGGGCAAAGTTCTCATCTTTGGAGACCTCAATGCAAGAACAGGGAGAGAAAAAGACTTTCTGACCACAGACGGAAACATCTACATATTTGGGGCAGAGAATGACAGTCACGACTCAGAACACTCAGAGAGAAACAGCTATGACAGTACAGTCAACAAAAGTGGCAAAAAGCTCCTGAACTTATGTAAAAGTTTAGGTCTTCATATTCTTAATGGACGTACAAAGGGAGACTCACTGGGAAGATACACACTAAACTCCCATGTAGGAAGGAGTGTAGTAGACTACGCCATTACAGATATGGACCCGGCAAATATTAGCGCCTTCATAGTCACCCCACAAACGCACCTGTCAGACCACAGCCAACTTCTCCTGTACATAAAATCTACAGAGAAACCATCCACACAAAAGCCACAGCAGAGCAGCCTCTACAACCGACCTCCATCCTATAAATGGTCCAAGACGTCAGAAATAAAATATAAAGAGGCTCCCAACAGACCGGAATTACAAGAGATGCTCCACAACTTCTACAGCTACAAGTACAAGTCAAACCCAGAAGGAGTGAATCAAGCTGCAAAAGACCTCAACAAAATATTCCACACCATGGCCAAATTGTCCGACCTCAAACAAGTCAACTACAAGAGGCCAAAAGAAAAGCAGATCAATGGTTGGTTTGACAAAGAGTGTAAAGCCGTTCGAAAGACCCTGAGAACAGCCTCAAACAATAAACACAGAGACCCCAACAACCCAGACCTGAGGGAAGCCTATGACACCATACAAAAGCAGTACAAAACCATCCTCAGGAGGAAGAAGCAGAGCTACATCTCTACCAAACTTAGCCAACTCCAAGACGC
>NC_134364.1:24195439-24232939 GCF_048569485.1 Anomaloglossus baeobatrachus | reverse complement strand
CTTGTAAATTTTCTCCGAAGCTGAATATATAAAATGATTGCAATACGGGTAACAATACAAATGGAAAAAAAATGCTTATATCTGGATGAAAATCAGACTTTATTTTTTTCATACGGTCGTTTCAACTTCAGACTAATGCAGAGCCTCAGCAAAACTAAAATTTCAGCAAGTTGTCATTTTGAGACAGCTAGAAATGCACAAAATGATAACTCCTGGTCATTTGAGAGAAGACATTATTTCTGTTAGATTTAGAGCTGAAATCCAGCATCGGGTGGCAATGGCAGCGAAGATGTGAGTGAGGTCATCCTCTGACGCTGCGCATGCATTAGTATGCTAGCACACCCACAAGGGACGTACTAACACGCTAATGGGGGCGACTGGCCGGGGAACTAACGCTCAGGGGACTAGTCTCCAGGCTCATTAGCATACGGTAAAAGATCTTTACAAATACTTCTTCTAAAGATCTTTTCTCTATACTACTGTATACAGGGACGGTTAGGCAGGGATTAGCAATATGCACCCAGAACTGATCGTGGTGCATAGTGGTGCATAGTGCACCTGACAGGTTCCCTTTAACTACTGCTGTAGGGAAAGAAGGGAATTTTGTTTACTTACCGTAAATTCCTTTTCTTCTAGCTCCAATTGGGAGACCCAGACAGTGGGTGTATAGCTACTGCCTCTGGAGGCCGCACAAAGAACTACACTTAAAAGTGTAAGGCCCCTCCCCTTCTGGCTATACACCCTCCCGTAGGAGTACGGATTCCTCAGTTTTAGTACCAAAGCAAGAAGGAGGAAAGCCAATAACAGTTTCAAAAACAAATTCAATCCGATAACAAGATCGGAGAACTTAAGAAACAACATGAACAACATGTGCACCCGAAAAACGAAACCCTAAGAACAAATAGGGCGGGTGCTGGGTCTCCCAATTGGAGCTAGAAGAAAAGGAATTTACGGTAAGTAAACAAAATTCCCTTCTTCTTTTTCGCTCCTAATTGGGAGACCCAGACAGTGGGACGTCCAAAAGCAGTCCCTGGGTGGGTAAAAAGATACCACATGAACGGGCTGTCAGACAGCCTCTTCCTACAGGTGGGCCACCGCCGCCTGAAGGACCTGTCTACCTAGGCTGGCATCTGCCGAAGCGTAGGTATGCACTTGATAGTGTTTGGTAAACGTGTGCAGACTCGACCAGGTAGCCGCCTGGCACACTTGCTGAGCCGTAGCCTGATGCCGCAATGCCCAGGACGCACCCACGGCTCTGGTAGAATGGGCCTTCAGTCCAGATGGGATCGGAAGCCCAGCAGAACGGTATGTGTGAAGAATTGGTTCCTTGATCCACCGCGCCAGGGTGGATTTGGAAGCTTGCGATCCCTTATGCTGACCAGCGACTAGGACAAAGAGCGCATCAGAACGGCGTAGAGACGCCGTGCGAGAAATGTAAATCCTGAGTGCTCTCACCAGGTCCAACAGATGTAAACCCTTTTCAAATTGGTGAACTGGATGCGGACACAAAGATGGCAAAGTGATATCCTGATTGAGATGAAAGGAAGAAACCACCTTGGGAGAAAACTCTGGAATTGGACGCAGTACTACCTTGTCTTGGTGAAACACCAGGAAGGGAGATTTGCAAGATAACGCCGCTAGCTCGGACACTCTTCGAAGAGACGTGACCGCCACAAGAAAAACTACCTTTTGTGAAAGCCGAGAAAGGGGAACCTCTTTCAAAGGCTCGAAAGGCGGCTTCTGGAGAGCAATGAGAACCTTGTTCAGATCCCAGGGTTCCAATGGCCGTCTGTAAGGAGGAACGATATGACAAACTCCTTGGAGAAACGTGCGTACTTTAGAAAGCCGTGCCAAGCGCTTCTGAAAGAATACGGATAGCGCGGAGACTTGACCCTTAAGCGAGCTAAGCAACAAACCTTTTTCCAACCCAGACTGCAGGAAGGAAAGAAAAATTGGCAATGCAAATGGCCAGGGAGAAAACCCTTGAGCCAAGCACCACGCTAAGAATATCTTCCACGTCCTGTGATAGATCTTAGCTGAGGATGGTTTTCTAGCCTGTCTCATTGTGGCAACAACTTCATGAGATAAACCTGAGGCCGCTAGGATCCAGGACTCAATGGCCACACAGTCAGGTTCAGGGCCGCAGAATTCAGATGGAAAAACGGCCCTTGAGACAGCAAATCTGGACGGTTTGGTAGTGTCCACGGTTGGCCTACCGTGAGATGCCACAGATCCGGGTACCACGACCTTCTTGGCCAATCTGGAGCGACGAGTATGGCTCGATGGCAGTCGGACTTGATTTTCCGGAGAACTCTGGGTAACAATGCTAGAGGTGGGAACACATAGGGGAGTCGGAATTGCGACCAATCCTGAACCAAGGCGTCTGCCGCCAGCGCTCGGTGATCGTGAGACCGTGCCATGAAAACTGGGACCTTGTTGTTGTGCCGTGACGCCATCAGATCGACGTCCGGCGTCCCCCAGCGGCAACAGATCTGCTGAAACACGTCCGGGTGAAGGGACCATTCTCCTGCGTCCATGCCCTGGCGACTGAGAAAGTCTGCTTCCCAGTTTTCCACGCCTGGGATGTGAACTGCGGATATGGTGGACGCTCTGCTTTCCACCCACGTCAAAATCCGCTGGACTTCTTGAAAAGCTTGGCGACTGCGTGTTCCCCCTTGGTGGTTGATGTACGCCACCGCCGTGGAATTGTCCGACTGAATCCGAATCTGCTTGCCTTCCAGCCATTGTTGGAAGGCTCGCAGGGCAAGATAGATTGCTCTGATTTCCAGAACATTGATCTGCAGGGTGGACTCTTCCTGAGTCCACGTCCCCTGAGCCCTGTGGTGGAGAAACACCGCTCCCCACCCTGATAGGCTCGCATCCGTCGTGACCACTGCCCAGGACGGGGGAAGGAACGACTTTCCCTGTGACAATGAGGTGGGGAGAAGCCACCAACGCAGAGAGTCCTTGGCAGTCTGAGAGAGGGAGACAGTCCTGTCGAGGGACGTCGATTTCCCATCCCATTGGCGTAGAATGTCCTATTGTAGAGGGCGCAGATGAAACTGCGCGAACGGGACTGCCTCCATTGCTGCTACCATCTTTCCTAGGAAATGCATGAGGCGCCTCAGTGAGTGCGACTGGCTCTGAAGGAGAGATTGCACTCCACTCCGTAGCGAGCACTGCTTGTCCAGTGGAAGCCTCACTATCGCTGAGAGAGTATGAAACTCCATGCCAAGATAAGTCAGAGATTGGGTCGGGGTTAGATGAGACTTTGGAAAGTTGATAATCCACCCGAAACTCTGGAGAGTGTCTAGTGCCACCTTCAGACTGTGTTGGCATGCCTCTTGAGAGGGTGCCTTTATAAGCAGGTCGTCTAGATACGGGATGACCGAGTGACCCTGCGAGTGCAGAACAGCTACTACTGCTGCCATGACTTTGGTGAAGACCCGGGGGGCTGTTGCCAGACCGAAAGGTAACGCTACGAACTGTAGGTGTTCGTCGTGTATGACGAAGCGTAGGAAACGCTGATGCTCTGGTGCAATCGGCACGTGGAGATACGCATCTTTGATATCTATTGATGCTAGAAAATCTCCTTGAGACATTGAGGCTATGACGGAGCGTAGGGATTCCATCCGGAACCTCCTGACTTTTACGTGTCTGTTGAGCAACTTTAGATCCAGGACGGGTCGATACGATCCGTCCTTTTTTGGGACCACAAACAGATTGGAGTAAAAACCGTGACCTTGTTCCTGAAGAGGGACGGAGGTCACCACTCCTTCCGCCTTTAGAGCGGCCACCGCCTGCAACAGAGCATCGGCTCGGTCTGGTGGTGGAGAAGTTCTGAAGAAACGAGTTGGCGGACGAGAACTGAACTCTATCCTGTACCCGTGAGACAGAATATCCCTCACCCAACGGTCTTTGACGCGTGACAGCCAAATGTCGCCAAAGTGGGAAAGCCTCCCACCGACCGCGGGTGTGGGAATCGGAGACCGCAAGTCAGGAGGACGCCGTCTTGGCAACGGTTCCTCCGGCTGTGCTGTCCTTTTTGGGCGTGACTGAGACCTCCAAGAATCTGAGCGTCTCTGGTCTTTTTGAGTCTTTTTTGACGAGGCGAATTGGGACCTGCCCGGTCCTCGAAAGGACCGATAACCAGACTGACCCTTCCTCTGTTGGGGTTTGTTTTGTCTGTGTTGCGGTAAGGATGAGTCCTTACCCTTGGAGTGTTTGATGATTTCATCCAAACGCTCTCCAAACAATCGGTCACGAGAAAAAGGCAAATTGGTTAAGCACTTCTTGGAATGAGAATCTGCTTTCCAATGTCTCAACCACAGGGCCCTACGCAAAACAACGGAGTTGGCTGACGCCACTGCCGTGCGGCTTGTAGCGTCAAGAACAGCATTAATCGCGTACGACGCGAATGCCGCCATTTGCGAGGTCAATGGTGCTACCTGCGGGGCAAATGCACGTGTGACTGAGTCGACTCGCGCAAGCCCGGTGAGATAGCTTGGAGTGCCCATACGGCCGCAAAAGAAGGCGCTAATGACGCTCCAATCGCTTCATAGATGGATTTCAGCCAGAGCTCCATCTGCCTGTCAGTGGCATCTTTAAGTGCCGCTCCATCTTCAACTGCAACCAAGGATCTAGCTGCAAGCCTGGAAATTGGAGGATCCACTTTTGGACACTGGGTCCAACCCTTGACCACCTCAGGGGGAAAGGGGTAGCGTGTATCTTTAAGCCGTTTAGGAAAACGCCTTTCAGGATAAGCGTGGGGTTTCTGGATTGCGTCTCTAAAGTCAGCGTGGTCCAGAAAAGTGCTTAATGTACGCTTAGGGTATCTGAAATGGATTCTCTCGTGCTGCGAAGCTGACTCCTCTACAAGAGGAGCTGGTGGGGAAATATTTAACATCTTATTGATGTTAAATATAAGATCATTAACTATGGCGTCACCATCTGGTGTATCTAGATTGAGAGCGGTCCCAGGATCAGAATCCTGATCAGTTACGTCCGCCTCATCACCCATAGATTCATCTCGCTGGGATCCTGACCATTGAGATGAATGTGAAGGCCCGTCATAGCGAGCCCGCTTAGGCTGCCCGGGGCCATCGTCCGAGTCAGAGTCTTCACCCTGAGGTGTATGTGCCCGTCCCGGAGCTTGGAGGTAATTCAGCTGAGGGGGACCAGGGGGCAATGATTGCACAGTGTCCGTGGCTTGAAGTACAGGCCTAGCTCGCAATGTGTCAAGAATTTGTGACATAGTGAGAGACATTCTGTCAGCAAAAGCTGCAAACTCAGTTCCTGTCACCTGGACAGCATTCACAGGTGGTACACCCTGGGTCACGTCCAGCGGAGGTCCCGGCTGTGCAAGCGCCGCAGGGGCCGAGCACTGCACACAATGGGGGTCCGTGGAGCCTGCCGGTAGAAAAGTCCCACATGCGGTGCAGGAAGCATATAATGTCTGTGCCTTGGCACCCTTGCGTTTTACGGACGACATGCTGCTGGCTCTCTGCAATGTGAGAGAGTCTATAGCCAAAGGGCGACCAGCGCTATGTAATACCAAGTATTTGTAGAAACAAAATACTAAGAATACTACTGGCACAAGAGGGGGTGAGCCCTGAGGGCTGCTTACCGCCCGCTGAATAGCGGGTAAGAGGCGCAGAATTCCTTGTCTGGGTCTCCCCGGCTCCCCTCTGCAGCTCAGCGCGTCAGCAGGAATGGCTGCCGGCGTCTGTGGAGAGGGGCGGTCCGTGGGAGTTTCCAAACAAAAGTGCGGGAAACAGTGTCCCCTCTGTGCCGATTGTGAGGGCTGGAGTATGTAAAAACGACTCCAGCCCTCGGCGCTGATGCACTGGCCAGCGTCCCGCCCCTCTCCTGACTGGCAGGTCTGGGGGCGGGAACGAACGGAAGCAGGCCGCAAAAGCCGGGGACTCGAGTTATCAGCGCGGCCGCCGTAAAAGCGCGGGCCGCGCTGAAGTCCCCGGCGCACCACAAGTGCCAGCCGCGCCGCAGTCCCAGCGGCCGGCGCGACCGATTCCCAGAAGTGGCCAGCGTCCCGCCCCTCTCCTGACTGGCAGGTCTGGGGGCGGGAACGAACGGAAGCAGGCCGCAAAAGCCGGGGACTCGAGTTATCAGCGCGGCCGCCGTAAAAGCGCGGGCCGCGCTGAAGTCCCCGGCGCACCACAAGTGCCAGCCGCGCCGCAGTCCCAGCGGCCGGCGCGACCGATTCCCAGAGGTGTGCCTGCTTCAGCGAAGCTGAATGAGGCCATGGCACAAGCGCCGTAGCGCTGATGTCCCCCGGCGCACTACAACACCCAGCATGCTGCGGTGTGAGCGCCAAATGCACGGGGACACAGAGTACCTTGAGGAAGCAGGGCCATGTCCCTGATGTACTCCGCTCCATCCAGCATCTTCTCCAGGGGCTGTAGATGGAGCACGGTCTCAGTGCCTGGAGACCAGTAAATCCCACTTCACCCAGAGCCCTGTAAAAAGGGATGGGGAAGGAATCAGCATGTGGGCTCCTGCCGCCGTACCCGCAATGGGTACCTCAACCTTACAAACACCTCCGACATACAGTGGGGTGAGAAGGGAGCATGCTGGGAGCCCTGTATGGGCCCTCTTTTCTTCCATCCGACATAGTCAGCAGCTGCTGCTGACTAAAAACAATGGAGCTATGCGTGCGTGTCTGACCTCCTGCGCACAAAGCTAAAACTGAGGAATCCGTACTCCTACGGGAGGGTGTATAGCCAGAAGGGGAGGGGCCTTACACTTTTAAGTGTAGTTCTTTGTGCGGCCTCCAGAGGCAGTAGCTATACACCCACTGTCTGGGTCTCCCAATTAGGAGCGAAAAAGAAAAAAAAAAAAAAAAAAAAAAAAGATTGCACATGGATGACAAGTGAATGGGGGGGGTGGATCTGAGTTTTCTGGATGAAATTTGCACAATTTCTTATACGGTCATGTGAACCTGATGAAGAGCATTTAGTGCGTTATTAATGCCGCAGTATTTCCACACCAGTTAGCCCAATTAGGTAACCTGTGTTTGTTTTTTTTAGTGCATTTTTGCTTTTTTTCTTAAACATGCTTTTTCCGTTTGCAGTTTTGGCCTCTTTCCTTTGTGACCAAACTGCTTTGTTTTGGAAACTTCTTACATGGCTCTGATACAAGTTTAATAATAAGTTACGTGCGGGTTACACATCGATTTATTGCATTTCTGCTGTAGAAATCTACAGGTTATCCTCGTTCTATTTAAGTCTATGGAGAAACTCCAGAAATAAAATGCATATTTAAACTGCAAGAGATTTATATAAATGCCATATACTTTGCTGAAACTGTAAAACGCTGTGTAAAAGCACACATGAAAACACACAATGGAAAAAGAAGAAAAAAAACAAACTAATCATTGTGTGAACTTATCCTAATGGGACGGACTATATATAGTCCGCCGTCTCCAGCAGTCCCTTAGAGAATGAAGGGGGCAGAGGTGCACCTGCTCTCCCGCTGCTGCATTCAGAGCTTCTCGTGGGTCCAATCGGTCAGATCCCCAGCAATCATGTAAGGGGTATGGTCACGTATGTTGGGAAATCCAAAATATATTAACTAGAAGTTCTGCAGCAGAAATCCAAACGCGACACTCAAGGTTCTGCACCGAGGTGCCATCCGATACCTCTAATCTGCCAGGTTTTGTTTGTGAGATGAGCTATGATACATGCACCAATTTTTTTTTTCTTGCACCAACAATGTACGAAATCTTTTTCTTGTAGAAGTGAACAAAAGGTAACAAAAATCCTATCCACAAAAATATTAAAAGGGGTTTTCAGCTTCTGGAAAAAACTGTCACTCAGCTTCAGTTTGCTTTTACAAAAACTGTGCTTTACTTACCCTCTCCTGGTCCAGCAGAGCTCCAGGAGTTTGTTCTTGTCTGCAGCGCTAACATCATCAACACTGATAGCGCTGCAGACATTGTTGAGCTCAGCTTCTCTAAGGCTATGTGCGCACGTGGCGTTCTGTCCCTGCAGACATTTCTGCAGCGATTCGAACAGCACACGTGCGCTTCAAACCGCTGTAGAAAGAGTCCATAATGGAAAAAAAAAAAAGCCGATTTCATGCGCTCTGAGTGCAGCCCCTCCCATAGACAGAGCGGGGGATGCATGCAGAGCGCACGGAAGTAGTAACATGTCACTTCTTAGAAAGCGCGCTTCGGGCAGCTGCCGAAGCGCTGCTCTCCAATACGCCACGTGCGCACGGCTCCTGCATAATCTTCAAAGATTATGCTGGGGATGCAGGATGCATGCAGTTACACTGTGGTGCAGAGCACAGCGTAACTGCATGCAAATACGCAACGTGCGCACATAGCCTTACTGTCAGCTCAGACAGTAGCAATGCCCCCTCAGTGCTAAAGACAGCAACATATACCCGGAGAAGCAGTGGAGACCCAGTACTGGAACAGGAAGGGGCAAGAAAAAAAAAAATAAACTTCTTTAGTTGTGGACTTAATATGAATTTTCAGATTGAGTTCTGCATTGAAGTCCATGCGTGTGAATGGAGTCTCAGTAGATGGGTCCAATTCAAGAAAACCTGAGCAAGGAACCCGGCTCATATTACAGCTTCTTGGAAATCATCTCAAGATGAAGAACATAAGATTACATTCTCCTTACCGTCATTTTCACCTGAAAAGCAAAAAAAAAAAAAAAAAAAATATTTATGACACAAGAGACATAATAGAGGTTTTGTGACAAAGTGTATTATTTTATCTCCTCTGTAACAAACATCCCGCAAAACAATGGCCGTCCAATGCGACAACCTCACCTCAGGCGGCATGCTGGGCTTCCATCCAGAACACACAACTTGCCGCCCCTCTGTATAATCAAACAATAGCTGTACGTACATGCCGTCCTAACGCTAGACAGCAGCCATCTTGCCCTTGGCTATTCGGAGGCATGTTTACACAATGTGAGACTATGGGTAGTAGCAGCCATATTGATGCTTCCCCATAGTTCCCAGATTTTAATGGACCCATAGACTTGTATGGGCGATTAATCTGGGACATGTCCGTTTTTTCCCCATTTTATTTTTTTAGGTGGGTACATGGTCCACAAAGATACACTGACATGTCCAGGCGTACATAAAAACATTGAAACCTTAAGTGGACGGACATTTCCTTTAATAAATTTTATTATATTTACTGCAGAGTCTGAATTTTGATGGGACTGTTATATGACTACATAATATAACACCTCAGGTCACCCGTCAGCCATTATCTCAGCTGCTCATAGAAAATTTCCTGTCATAGCAGAAATCACACTAGGCCTCAGGAATAAGCCAAGAATGGCTTGCGTTGCCCATAGCGACCAATCAGATTGCTTCTTACATTTTTAAGCCTTCCCTGGAAATATGACAGCTTGAATCTGATTGGTTGCTATGGGCAGCACTGACATGGTTTCTAAGGACAGCATTTAGGCCTGAGGCCTAGCACAAATTAGCCCATGTTTACCTCGTCCAGACGCCAGAGGATTCAGTGGCCTCTTCACTGCCTTTGGCCTAAATAAAAAATAAACAATAGACATGTTTAATAATCCCACATGTAGTAGCAATGAACATCATAGCTTCCAAAATGATGACCTGCCCCTCTAACCTCATGGAGGTGGCCAGTCTGGGGACAGTTACATAAACCTGGTCTGTTTTACCGTATGATCCTGTAAACCCACTAAAAAAACTAAAGGCTACTTTACACACTGCGATATCGGTCCCGATATCGCTAGCGTGGGTACCCGCCCCCTTCTGTTGCGCGACACGGGCAAATCGCTGCCCGTGCCGCACAACATCGCCCAGACCCGTCACACATACTTACCTGCCCGGCGACGTCGCTGTGACCGGCGAACCGCCTCCTTTCTAAGGGGGCGGTCCGTGCGGCGTCACAGCGACGTCACTGAACCGCCGCCCAATAGCAGCGGAGGAGCGGAGATGAGCGGGACGTAACATCCCGCCCACCTTCTTCCTTCCTCATAGCGGCCGGGAGGCAGGTAAGGAGAGGTTCCTTGTTCCTGCGGTGTCACACGGAGCGATGTGTGCTGCCGCAGGAGCGACGAACTACATCGTTACTGCTGCAGTAACAATAAATCGAGAATGGACCCCCATGTCACCGATGAGCGATTTTGCACGTTTTTGCAACGATGCAAAATCGCTCATCGGTGTCACATGCAGCAACATCGCTAATGCGGCCGGATGTGCGTCACAAATTCCGTGACCCCAACGACTCCACATTAGCGATGTCGCAGCGTGTAAAGCCCCCTTAAGGCTGCTTTCACACATCCGGTTTTAGCACTGCGGCTAAATCCGGCTCTAAAACCTATGCAACGGATGCGGCGGAAAAAAACACATCTTTTGCATAAGTTTTTACATGCGGCCCGTCCGGTTTTTGCCGGTTGCGGCATGCTACTGAGCATGCGCAGTGCAAAAAACCGCATGCGGCGACCGGATGCCTTTTTTGCTGCATCCGGCATCCATAGGCATGCATTGGAAAAAGCGCCGCATTGGCCGGATGCGGCGCGATGCGGGTTTTTTTTTGCCGGACGTGCCAGGCAACGTTCCATCCGGCCGCCGCATGGGCTAAATATGCCGCATCTGGCAAAAACCGGACCGAACGCAAGGCCATGCGGCACAATACGGCACTAATGAAAGTCTATGCGGAAAAAACGCAATCGGCGGCAAAAAAAAAAAAAAACGGTTGCGTTTTTTCTGCAAAGAGCCGGATTGTGGCACACAGCAAAAAACGGATGCGTGAAAGCAGCCTTAACAGGACCGACAGAAATTGCACCAGTTTTTGCACAGTGGTGCACAATGCGTGAAAATGTCTACATTCCCTGCCCACCTTTCTTTACACCAATATCGTATGTGAATACTGACACACGCCATTAATAAAGCAGACTCCTTGTACAACTCCGCTTACTCGCACCGATTTCTAGAGACTAACAACCAGTGTCAAAAACACAAGTTTGTAAACCAGAATCTGCGCTCTAAACTTATCAGTAATGAGTGAAAGCTGCAAAAATGGCGGCACTTAAATAACTCCGCACATTCCTTTAGGACGCGGTCACAGTCTTTTTGCTGAGGTTTTCAGAGTGTACAAGTTTTTGAGGAGTTTTCAGCAGGATCTGACAGTTTCCTCTCAATTTACTCTCCAAAAACACTCAGCAAAAGTCTCAATATGAATGCTCTGTAAGGTTATGTTCACACGTTGCGTTTTTGCTGGGGGGAGAGGGGGGGGGTTGTATTTTTTTAAATTGGTTTTATGCTAATAAATGAAATAAAAAAGCTGCTTTTTACAGTACCAGCAAAACGTATGAGATTTCAGAAATCTGCTCTTTATTTTCTAACTTAGGCCCTGTGCGTGCACTGCGGTTTTTTGCTGCAGTTTTTGTTCATAACCTTCCTGCAGTTCTTTCCCAGCAAAGTTTATGAGAAATCCAAAATGTTGTGCGCACACTGCGTCTTTTTCCCTACAGGTTTTGCTGCAGAATTTCTGCAGCAAAAAGAAGCAGCATGTCCGCAGGGACAACACCGCAGAAAAAACGCACCAAAATGTGGTAAAACCGCATGCGGATTTTGGGTGCGTTTTTTTTTGCCACAGGTGCGGAATTCTGTCAGCGAGTGCGGATTTTGCTTAAGAAACCCATCTACCCAGTGCGCACAGACCCTTAAATGGAAAAAAGCAGCTTGAAAGATGCAGCATGTCAATTCTTTGCGTTTTGATTTTTTTTTTTTTTTACCATTGGAAGCAATGTTCACATCTTGCATTTTGTCAAAACATGATCTCTTGGCAGTTTAAAAAAAAAATAAAAAAAAACAAACAAGTTTTTTGCTACTTTTTGGTGTGTCATTTGTTAGATTCATTCATAAAAAAGCAGCAAAACCGCTAAAAGAATCAACATGCTGCTTCTTTAAAAAAAAAAAAAAAAAAAGACGCAGCAGTTTTCTATTTCAGTCGGGGGGGGGGGGATCAAGTGTGCGCGCGGGAGATTTCTGCAATCTCATAGGCTTTCCTCATACATAAAAAATGTCAACTGATGGAAAAAGCTGTAAAGCTAGGCACTGTCCAATCGGAAGGGTGCAAAAAAAAAAAACACTCCCCCGCCCCCCCCCCAAAGGTTTGGGAAAATAATAGCTCTGTATGGCCATGTTCACACGTTATTTTTGTTGCTCTTTTTTTCTTTGTCATTTGGTTTTATGCACATAACCGTGCATAAAACCAAATGACAAAGAAAAGAAAAAAAACCCGCAGCAAAAATAACGTGGGAACATGGCCATACAGAGCTATTTTTTCCCCAAACTTTTGGGGGGCGGCGGGGGGGGGGGGGGGGGGGGTTTGCACCCTTCTGATTGGACAGTGCCTAGCTTTACAGCTTTTTCCATCAGTAGACACATGCATTTTCTTCTGTTCCCTATCAGGTATTTTACAAAACCAGAAGCCGGAAAAACAAAAATGCTCAAATCTCTTAACATCAAAGTGCTTTTACAACAGATAACTTTTTTTATAGTTTTTTTTTTTTTTTTTTTTTTTTTTTAAGGAGTAGAAAACTTCTTGGGGGTGGAGGGGAGTTGATAGTGGTTTTGAGTTTTTTGGGGTTTTTTTTTTTTATACAGAGAAAAAAAAAAGAAAAAAAACACTATCCACTCCCCTCCACCCCAAGAAGTTTTCTACTCCTATAAAAAAAAAAAAAAACCCAGTCCAGAGTTTTGTGGTTCCTGCTACACAAGATTATGGTGTCCTGGTAAAACTAACACTAGAGACTGAGTGTCGCCTTGCAGCCGGCTTCCTGGGGCGGTCGGGGCACTGTTACATAAGCCGAATACTTCCTGCCCGCTGATTGGTTGGGTGAGACTAAGAGCAGCCAGTAGGACTTGACCATTTGGCATGTGTGCTGTATACTTCTGTATACACGGGCACAGGGTGAAGCGCTGCAGCATCCCACAGAGCCGCTCAGGCCTCCATCAGCTTTATGTGGCTGCCAGAAATAGCAGATGGGCAAAAATATTTAAAAAGTGTTTGTTTGGGTTTTGTTTTTTTTTACATTATTTCAGAATATATTCATCCACACTCTGCAACTATTTCTTCTTTCCTTCTTTCTGGTCTTAGGACGATGCAGTGATCTGATGAGGTTATGGCATTTTGCAACTTGTCCAACGGAATAGACTTTACCTTCAAACAGACTGAGCGAGCCGTCGTAATAATAATAATAATAATATTTAGTCATTTATATAGCACTATTAATTCCACAGCACTTTACATACATTGGCAACACTGTCCCCATTGGGGCTCACAATCTAGAGTCCCTATCTGTATGTCTTTGGAGTGTGGGAGGAAACCGGAGAACCCGGAGGAAACCCACGCAAACACGGGGAAAACATACAAACTCCTTGCAGATTATGTCCTTGGTGGGAATTGAACCCAGGACCCCAGCGCTGCAAGACTGCAGTGCTAACCACTGAGCCACCGCAAGACTGCAGTGCTAACCACTGAGCCACCGTGCCGTCGTAAGTGCTGCATTAGCAGGAGGTTACTTTTTAAGGGGGTGGAAGACAAGTTCGCATCTAAAGCTGGGTTCACACTAAGCGACGACGACGTCGCTGTTACGTCACCATTTTCTGTGACGTAACAGCGACCTTGTAAGTCGCTGTTATGATCGCTGCTTAGCTGTCAAACACAGCAGAAGCAGCGATCATAACGTCGCTACATGTGCAGAGAGCAGGGAGCCGCGCACACTGCTTAGAGCTGGCTCCCTGTACTCCTAGCTACAGTACACATCGGGTTAATTAACCCGATGTGTACTGCAGCTACATGTGCAGAGAGCAGGGAGCCGCGCACACTGCTTAGAGCTGGCTCCCTGTACTCCTAGCTACAGTACACATCGGGTTAATTAACCCGATGTGTACTGCAGCTACATGTCACAGTGCAGAGAGCAGGGAGCCGCGCACACTGCTTAGCGCTGGCTCCTTGCTCTCCTTGCTACAGTACACATTGGGTTAATTACCCGATGTGTCCTGCAGCCACATGTGCACAGAGCAGGAGCCGGCACTGGCAGCAAGAGCGGCGGAGGCTGGTAACGAAGGTAAATATCGGGTAACCAGGGAAAGGGCTTCCCTTGGTTACCCGATGTTTATCTTGGTTATAGCTTACCGCAGCTGCCAGACGCCGGCTCCTGCTCACTTCATTTCGTCGCTCTCTCGCTGTCACACAAAGCGATCTGTGCGTCACAGCGGGAGAGCGACGACCAAAAAATGAAGCTGGACATTCAGCAACGACCGGCGACCTCACAGCAGGGGCCAGGTCGTTGCTGGATGTCACACACAGCGACAGCGACGGGACGTCACTGCAACGTCACAGAAAATGGTGACGTAGCAGCGACGTCGTTGTCGTTGTCGCTGTGTGTGACACCAGCTTTAACAACTGACTTTCTATCATTCCCTCTGATGACTCAGATTAGCGTTACAATGGCTCAGCAGGATAATGCTGCTGATAAAGGACAGCAATTCTGTGGCTTATAATAACAGTTATTCTATAGATAAAAGAAAATCCCCGCTGTCTTTCTAGGGGAATTTCTCAATGTCTAGATTGCTCTTTTGATGTATAGCTGTATGACATAAGTAACGGTCGCCTCGTGCCATCTGTCAGATTGTGCAAGCATCTCGGCCTTATGACCGACATCTCCACTAGACACTTCCCTGCATCAATGCAGAATAGGTGATTACCCTATATATAGACAGGATATACACACTCTTTCCCATACGGTCGGTTTGTATTTAACTTAGAGGGGTATTCCCATCTCCAAGATCCTCTCCGAAAATGTAGTAGGTATAATAAGAAGATTAGCAATTACCTCCAATTAAAAATGTAGTATAGTTCTCCCAATATAGCCATGTCTCTTACCTCATGTGCAGGGCATTGCAGCTTAGGAATCCAGGATTATATTCACTCATATAGTGACAGTTGCTGGTGTTCATAACCATGGATACCTAAGCTGCAATGCCCTGCACATGAGGTAAGCAACATAGCTAATCAGGAGAACTATACTACATTTCTAATTGGAGGCATTCGCTATTATTATTATTATTAAACCTATGGCATATTAGAATAGGCTCTTAGAGATTTAAGGATCCAGTGCATTTCCCAAAGGTCCCCTTCACACATCAGTAATTCCGGTACATAGGACGTCCATTTTCACATATACCAAAGACACGGACATACACAGACCAAGTAAAATCAATAGGTCTGCACACATGAGTATTTTCACAAGGACCGTGTGTCCGTATGGGAAGACACACATTAGCTCCAATGTAAGAGAATACCATGACGAGGTGTTGGGGCTCTGTTGTATTGATCAATTCAATAGCTAAACTTCTCTTTATTCTTAAGTTCATGGCAGTGATCCATGTGACACGTACCGGAGAAACCACGCGTCTTTGAAATAAAATAAAATGACTTTCTATACTCGCCTGTCTTCAGCACTGCTGTCACTTGCTTCTGGGCCCGCTCATTATGCTCACGCATATTTACTGCACCGCGGACCCGGAAGCAGCAGCACTGGAGACAGCAGCACCACGGACAGGTGAGTAGAAAGTTCCTGATCTCTGTATGCCATCACAGACAGCGCACAGAAAACACACGTGTGCCAAATCACAGCACACGGAAGGCCATACGCACCTTCAACGCGTACATTAAAAACGTGTGTTTTCCCACAGGCATGTGAAAGAGGCCAGGGAGTCACAGCTCAAAAGTCAGTGAAGACCAGATAAGAATTGACAGTTACTAAACTGTTCTGTAGAATTATGTAACAGTTTACAGAGGGAAATTCGGTGTACAGCGCACCTGTCCGGTCAGGGGACTTCAGAAGAAGCAGTCACGTATGTATATGGACATTCCTGAACATTGTATTCTACATTTCTCACCGGTTTTCACATTAGCAGATTGTCTCCAACATTCAGTTGTCTTTCAGCTAGTGGGTGGAAACTGGCTGCCATGATGTCTCCCATACACAGCACACACAGACGAGCGGGAGTTCTGCTCCTCTAACTATGTAGCATTAGCAGTATGGAGATTATACAGCAGTACTGAGCAGTGCAGCTGTGCTTCCAGCGAGAATGCTGACGTACCCGGTGCCCATTTCTGCCTCTGTCACTGTACTCCTCTTCCCCCTCCCACATGCAAAGACTTCAAAAAGGTGCCATATTTTAAGACAGATTTTAGCAGATTTTCAAAGTGAACGATAAGTCACAGAGAGTGGTAGAAAAGGCTCATAGGTGGAGAAAGAAGCAGAGTTCTCTGAAAAGTAACATTATAAAGTTTCCTGTAGTCACTGGTACTATCTAGTCTTGATTAGATCATCATTTTTGGAGGGGATTTTTTTGGCAGTACACAGGATGTGACTAAATTTCATGGCTATGTAGCAGTGAGCATTTCAGGCACCAATACTCTACCTGGAGCAGGGGGTTAATATTGCACCTCCTATTTATTTTGTGATATTTGAGTTGGATCATCCTGGACTACACACACACAGTTTTATGTTTATCCGAATAAGCAAACAAGGAGATTTGCCAAGAGGAGAGAACCGATCCCTTATCTTGGTTTGTTCAGTCGTCTCGCATGGTCTGTACTGAAATTCACTGGTCAGTGCAATGGCTTGTGAAATGATAAAGCGGAGCCATTGTCATAAAGAGATTTAGGACCTGCAACAAGTGATAAATATGGGGAACCATCGCTATAAGAAAAACCGGACCTGAATCCTCAATATGAATCTTAGGTCACTTTCACACTGCGTTAGGGTACAGTCTCACTAAACGACATACCAGCGATTCCAACCACGATATGACCCGGTCAGGATCGCTGGTGCGTCGTTACATGGTCGCTGGTGAGCTGTCAGGCAGATCTCACCAGCGACCAGTGACTAGCCACCAGCGACTCGTAGAAACGATGCTGCGCTTGGTAACCAAGGCAAATATTGGGTAACTAAGCAAAATGCTTTGCTTGGTTACCCGATATTTACACTGGTTACCAGCGCACACTGCTTAGCGCTGGCTCCCTGCACTCGTAGCCAGGGTACACATCGGGTTAAGCAAAGCGCTTCGCTAGTTACCCGATGTGTACTCTGGCTACGTGTGCATGGAGCCAGTACTGGCAGCCTGAGAGCGGCGTACGCTAGTAACCAAGGTAAATATCGGGTAACCAAGCAAAGCGCTTCGCTTAGTTACCCGATGTGTACCTTAGCTACGTGTGCAGGGAGCCGGCTTCTAGAAGCTGCCTACGCTGGTAACCAAGGTAAATATCGTGTAACCAAGGCTTTGCTTGGTTACCCAATATGTACCTTGGTTACCAGCGTCCGCAGAAGCCGGCACCCTGCACATTCAGATCGTTGCTCTCTCGCTGTCAAACACAGCGATGTGTGCTTCACAGCGGGAGAGCAACGAGCAAAAAATGAACCAGAGCTGTGTGTAATGATCAGCGATTTCACAGCAGGGGCCAGGTCGCTGCTCAGTGTCGCACACAGCGAGATCGCTAATGAGGTCACTGGTACGTCACAAAATCTGTGACTCAGCAGCGATCTCGCTGTGTAATAAGTACTCCTTACTCTCCCCCGTTCAGTGGTCACTCGGGGATTCTGTCTGAACCCCCTGCAAAATAGGTTTCGGATGTCAGCGCTAATGGGGCAACTGACTTTAGTGGCAGACAGGGTCACTGTGTGCCCTATCGTGCAACATTTTCAGTAGCATACGCTTAGTGGAGGCGGACACCCAGGTGCAGTCTACTACGTCTGGCTGCCTCCAATAGGCGTATACTCCCAAAAATGGTGCACAACAGAGCACACGGTGACTGTCTGCACCACTATAGTCAGTGGCCCCATCGGCGCATGCGTCCGAAACCCATTTGTGGAGGGCTTCAGACAGAAGCCCCGATGGGACCGCTGTACAGGGAGAGGAGCGCAGTGTGAAAGCGACCTAATGCCGGCTTTTATCTGTCTAAATAGTCACTTACTTGAAACAGTTTTCCTCGTAGATACTGTTCCAGATCTTCCAGGCGTCGGATCCCTTGTAGCCGGTGTAACGTTCAGGGTTAATGAGTAAATCGACATATTCCGCATCCGGCGACTCCTCATCTGAAAAGGGAGAAGAGATGAAGTCACCTTCCGTTATCCTGCAGTGTCATCTTCATTTCACGGATTGCAAATTTACTATTTCTTTAAATTCAGATATTTAATCTAGAATCTCCCATCCCAAGAGCTGCGCTCCTTACAAATGCTTCACGTGCGGTCACATGCGGTCACATACCGTCGTGCGCACAGAAGTTGTCATCCATGGAATCGTCATGTTGATTCCACTGAAAAAAAGCTTCCTGTGCCGCTTCACTGCAAGAAAAAAAAAACATTTCCCGCGTCACACGATCGACATCCGGATTATATCTGCAACACACGTACATCATCTACAGGGAAGGACCCGGCCCCGGCACCTCTCCGGATTGTACTGGCCAGAAAACACCAAGTTCTTAGAATTCCTCACTGTGCCGCTCCTCTATTGTTCCTCCTACAAAATTATGAATGAAGCTGGAGGCGTGTCCCTGTACAGCTTTACACTGGCCAATCAGTGGTGCCAGTGTCTAGACAAGCCCCCAGCTAGAAATACTAAGTCGTTCCTACATTTCCAGGAGGAGTAACAGAGGAACATTACATTGTAGGAAGGAAAATATGATCCAGGATTAGAATAAATGATAAAATCATTCATGAGTGATGAAAGGGTTTAATAAAGAGATTAGGTCAATGAGCAAACCATCTATAAAAAGATGCAAACCCCAGGCCACAAAGAGGGTCCTCGGAGGGTTCCACTCACCTCAAGGACTCATCCACAGCGCCCAGCCTCTTCTCCTTCTCACACTCCAATTCTCCATTTCCCACGTTTGCCGCTTCTGTGTACTGCAAATTACAAAAGGAGGGAATTTTGTTTACTTACCGTAAAATTCCTTTTCTTCTAGCTCCTATTGGGAGACCCAGACAATTGGGTGTATAGCTTCTGCCTCCGGAGGCCACACAAAGTATTACACTTTAAAAAGTGTAACCCCTCCCCTCTGCCTATACACCCCCCCCCGTGCATCACGGGCTCCTCAGTTTTGGTGCAAAAGCAGGAAGGAGGAAACTTATAAATTGGTCTAAGGTAAATTCAATCCGAAGGATGTTCGGAGAACTGAAACCATGAACCAAAAGAACAATTCAACATGAACAACATGTGTACACAAAAGAACAGCCCGAAGGGAACAGGGGCGGGTGCTGGGTCTCCCAATAGGAGCTAGAAGAAAAGGAATTTACGGTAAGTAAACAAAATTCCCTTCTTCTTTGTCGCTCCATTGGGAGACCCAGACAATTGGGACGTCCAAAAGCAGTCCCTGGGTGGGTAAATAATACCTCAATAAAAAGAGCCGCAACGGCCCCCTCTTACAGGTGGGCAACCGCCGCCTGAAGGACTCGCCTACCTAGACTGGCATCCGCCGAAGCATAGGTATGCACTTGATAGTGTTTCGTGAAAGTGTGCAGACTAGACCAGGTAGCTGCCTGACACACATGCTGAGCCGTAGCCTGGTGCCGCAGTGCCCAGGACGCACCCACGGCCCTGGTAGAATGGGCTTTCAGCCCTGAAGGAATCGGAAGCCCAGAAGAACGGTAGGCTTCAAAAATCGGTTCCTTGATCCACCGAGCCAAGGTTGACTTGGAAGCCTGCGACCCCTTACGCTGGCCAGCGACAAGGACAAAGAGTGCATCAGAACGGCGCAGGGGCGCCGTGCGAGACACGTAGATCCGGAGTGCTCTCACTAGATCTAACAAATGCAAATCCTTTTCACATTGGTGAATTGGATGAGGGCAAAATGAAGGTAAGGAGATATCCTGATTGAGATGAAAAGGGGATACCACCTTGGGGAGAAAGTCCGGGACCGGACGCAGAACCACCTTATCCTGGTGAAACACCAGGAAGGGGGCTTTGCATGACAGCGCTGCAAGCTCTGACACTCTTCGGAGTGACGTAACTGCCACTAGAAATGCCGCCTTCTGCGAAAGACGTGATAGAGAGACGTCCCGCAGTGGCTCAAAAGGTGGTTTCTGAAGAGCCGTTAGCACCCTGTTAAGATCCCAGGGTTCCAGCGGCCGCTTGTAAGGTGGGACTATGTGGCAAACTCCCTGCAGGAACGTGCGGATCTGCGGAAGCCTGGCTAGACGCTTTTGAAAAAACACGGAAAGCACCGATACTTGTCCCTTGAGAGAGCCGAGAGACAAACCCTTGTCCATTCCGGATTGAAGGAAGGAAAGAAACGTGGGTAAGGCAAACGGCCAGGGGGTAAAACCCCTTATCAGAGCACCAGGCTAAGAAGATCCTCCAAGCCCTGTGATAGATCTTGGCGGACGTTGGTTTCCTGGCTTGTCTCATAGTGGCAATGACCTCTTGAGATAACCCTGAGGACGCTAGGAGCCAGGACTCAATGGCCACACAGTCAGGTTGAGGGCCGCAGAATTCAGATGGAAAAATGGCCCTTGAGACAGCAAGTCTGGTCGGTCTGGGAGCGCCCACGGTTGATCCACCGTGAGGTGCCACAGGTCCGGGTACCACGACCTCCTCGGCCAGTCTGGAGCGACGAGGATGACGCGGCGGCAGTCGGACCTGATCTTGCGCAACACTCTGGGCAGCATTGCCAGAGGAGGGAATACATAAGGCAGTCGAAACTGTGACCAATCCTGAACTAAGGCGTCCGCCGCCAGAGCTCTGTGATCCTGAGACCGTGCCATGAATGCCGGGACTTTGTTGTTGTGCCGAGACGCCATGAGATCGACGTCCGGCGTTCCCCAGCGGCAACAGATTTCTTGAAACAAGTCCGGGTGAAGAGACCATTCCCCTGCGTCCATGCCCTGGCGACTGAGAAAGTCTGCTTCCCAGTTTTCTACGCCCGGGATGTGAACCGCGGAGATGGTGGAGGCTGTGGCCTCCGCCCACAGCAGAATCCGCCGAACTTCTTGGAAGGCTTGACGACTGCGAGTGCCGCCCTGGTGGTTGATGTACGCGACCGCCGTGGCGTTGTCCGACTGTATGCGGATCTGCCTGCCCTCCAGCCACCGATGGAACGCTTTTAGGGCTAGATACACTGCCCTTATCTCCAGAACATTGATCTGAAGGGAGGACTCAGCCGGAGTCCAGGTTCCCTGAGCCTTGTGGTGGAGAAAAACCGCTCCCCACCCTGACAGACTCGCGTCCGTCGTGACCACAGCCCAGGATGGGGGCAGGAAAGATTTTCCCTTCGACAGAGAAGTGGGAAGAAGCCACCACTGAAGAGAGGTCTTGGCTGCCAGAGAAAGAGAGACGTTCCTGTCCAAGGACGTCGACCTCTTGTCCCATTTGCGGAGAATGTCCCATTGGAGAGGACGCAGATGAAACTGCGCAAAGGGAACTGCCTCCATTGCTGCCACCATCTTCCCCAGGAAGTGCATGAGGCGCCTCAAGGGGTGTGACTGGGCCCGAAGGAGAGATTGCACCCCTGTTTGCAGCGAACGCTGTTTGTTCAGCGGTAGTTTGACCATCGCTGAGAGAGTATGAAACTCCATCCCGAGGCAAGTCAGAGATTGGGTCGGAGTCAATTTTGACTTTGGGAAATTGATGATCCACCCGAACCTCTGGAGAGTCTCCAGAGCCACGGTCAGACTGTGTTGACATGCCACCCGGGAGGGTGCCTTGACTAGGAGATCGTCTAAGTACGGGATCACCGAGTGGCCCTGAGAGTGTAGGACTGCCACAACGGATGCCATGACCTTGGTGAAGACCCGTGGGGCTGTCGCCAGGCCGAAAGGTAGTGCCACAAACTGAAGGTGTTCGTCCCCGATGGCGAAACGCAGGAAGCGTTGATGCTCTGGAGCGATCGGCACATGGAGATAGGCATCCCTGATATCAATTGATGCTAGGAAGTTCCCTTGGGACATCGAAGCGATGACAGAGCGGAGGGATTCCATGCGAAACCGCCTGGTTCTCACATGTCTGTTGAGCAACTTGAGGTCCAAAACGGGACGGAATGAACCGTCCTTTTTTGGTACCACGAACAGGTTGGAGTAAAAACCGCGACCCCGTTCCTGAAGGGGAACGGGGATCACAACTCCTTCTGTCTTCAGAGTGTCCACCGCCTGAAAAAGTGCTACGGTTCGCTCGGGGGGCGGAGAAGTTCTGAAGAAACGAGTCGGAGGACGAGAGCTGAACTCTATCCTGTAACCGTGAGACAGAATGTCCCTCACCCATCGGTCTTGGACATGTGGCCACCAGGCGTCGCAAAAGCGGGAGAGCCTGCCACCGACCGAGGATGCGGATTGGGGAGGCCGAAAGTCATGAGGAGGCCGCCTTGGAGACGGTGCCTCCGGCGGTCTTTGGAGGACGTGACTTAGACCGCCATGCAGAAGAGTTTCTCTGGCTCTTCTGTGGCCTGTTGGACGAGGAGGATTGGGATCTGACTGAGGGCCGAAAGGACCGAAACCTCGCTTGAATTTTTTGTTGCTGAGGTCTCTTTGGTTTGGGCTGGGGTAAGGACGAGTCCTTTCCCTTGGATTGCTTAATAATTTCATCCAATTGTTCGCCAAACAATCGGTCGCCAGAAAAAGGCAAACCGGTCAAGAACTTCTTGGAAGCAGAGTCTGCCTTCCATTCGCGTAGCCACATGGCCCTGCGGACTGCCACCGAATTGGCGGATGCTACTGCTGTACGGCTAGCCAAGTCCAGGACAGCATTCATGGCGTAGGATGAAAATACCGACGCCTGAGAAGTCAAAGACGCTACTTGCGGAGCAGAGGTACGTGTGACCGCACTAATCTCAGACAGACAAGCTGAGATAGCCTGGAGTGCCCACACTGCTGCAAAGGCTGGGGCAAAGGACGCGCCTATGGCTTCATAGATGGATTTCATTAGGAGCTCTATCTGCCTGTCCGTGGCATCCTTGAGCGTTGAACCGTCAGCCACTGCCACTACGGATCTGGCCGCCAGTCTGGAGACTGGAGGATCCACCTTGGGACATTGAGCCCAACCCTTAACTACGTCAGAGGGGAAGGGGTAACGTGTGTCATTAAGGCGTTTAGTAAAGCGCTTGTCCGGAAAAGCTCTGTGCTTCTGGACAGCATCTCTGAAGTTAGAGTGATCGAAGAAAGCACTTCGAGTACGTTTGGGAAACCTAAACTGGTGCTTCTCCTGCTGTGAAGCCGACTCCTCTATAGGTGGAGTTGGGGAGGAAAGATCTAGCACCTGATTGATGGACGCTATAAGGTCATTTACTATGGGATCCCCTTCAGGTGTATCAAGATTGAGAGCAACGTCAGGGTCAGAGTCCTGGGCTGCGACCTCCGCCTCATCCTCTATAGAGTCCTCAAGCTGAGACCCCGAACAGCGTGATGAAGTCGGGGAAGATTCTAATCGAGCCCGCTTAGCCGGTCTGGGACTGCGGTCCGTGCCCGAGTCCTCCACGTAATAACTAGAGGCCACCTCAGGCGCACGCTTCGTCGCAGACCGAGAGGGGCCTGGGGGCGATCCCGCAGTGCCCGGGGCCTGTGTAAGGGCCGGTCTGGACTGCAAAGCTTCTAGTATCTTAGCAGACCATTTGTCCATAGACTGAGCCATGGATTGTGACAGTGACTCAGAGAGTTTGTCAGCTAAAACTGCAAACTCTGTCCCTGCCACCTGGACAGGGGAAACCGGCGGTTCTACCTGGGCCGAGGGTCCCACCAGTGCCCCAGGCTCCGGCTGAGCGAGTGCCACATGGCCCGAGCATTGCTCACAGTGAGGGTAGGTGGAACCTGCAGGTAGCATAGCCGCACAAGCGGTACAGGTTGCAAAATAACCCTGTGTCTTGGCACCCTTGCTCCTTGTGAACGACATGCTGTTGTCTCCCAGGAGCACTGAGGGATATATAGCCACAAGCTAACAGTACAGCCGAACCGAGAAAATGTATACAATACATATATATACACATACATATATATACACATATATACATACATATATATACACATATATATATATATATATATATATACACACACACAATATATATATACACACACACTATATATATATATAATATATATAATATATAATATAATATATATAATATATAATATAATATATATATATATATAATATAATATATATATATATATAATATATAATATATATATATAATATATAATATATATAATATATAATATATAATATATATATATAATATATAATATATATAATATATAATATATAATATATAATATATAATATATAATATATAATATATAATATATAATATATAATATATAATATATATATATATATATATATATATATATATATATATAGTTCGGCACTCTATGGGGCCAAGCACCGGGTGACCGGTGTGGCTTACCGACCGCTCAAGTGGTGTGTGGCCCCCAGATTCCCTGCCTCGGGTCTCCCAGAGATGCAGCCAGAAGTCCTCCACCGGCGGAATGTGCTTAAAACATGGCTGTCGGCGTTCACAGGGGAGGAGGGAGCCGTGGGCGTAACTACAAAAGTGCGGGAATCTGGCCCCAGAGTGATTAGTGAGGGGGGCGGAGGACAGCTACGTGTGCTCCAGCCCTCATTGTCGGCGTCAGACCGACCGTCCCGCCCTTACCCCTGACTGGCAGGCCCGGGGGCGGGAGTTTAATGCACTAGGCCGCAAAAGCCGGGGACTAAAGTTAAAACCGCGGCCGGCAAGCAGGCGCTGTCGGCGCGGTAGTCCCGGTCTCATACCAACACCGCAGTCGCTGCAGCGTCTAAGGCCAAGGTGCTCCATGCACCGTCCCCAAGGGGACACAGAGTACCTGTAGATGCAGGGCCCTGTCCCTGATGATACTCAGTCTCCTGTCCGTCAGAATCCCACAGGGGCTGCGGAGGGAGCCCGGTCCCAGTGCCTGGATGACCGGATAGGATCCCACTTCTCCCAGAGCCCCTAAGGGATGGGGAAGGAAAACGGCATGTGGCTCCAGCCTGTGTACCCGCAATGGGTACCTCAACCTTAACAACACCGCCGACTTAGTGGGGTGAGAAGGGAGCATGCCGGGAGCCCTGTTAGGGGCCCTCTTTTCTTCCATCCGATATAATCAGCAGCTGCTGCTGACTAAAATGGGAGCATGAGTGCATGTGTGCCTCCTTCAACACAAAGCATAAAACAGAGGAGCCCGTGATGCACGGGGGGGTGTATAGGCAGAGGGGAGGGGTTACACTTTTTAAAGTGTAATACTTTGTGTGGCCTCCGGAGGCAGAAGCTATACACCCAATTGTCTGGGTCTCCCAATGGAGCGACAAAGAAAATAATATTTATTCATTTATATAGCGCTATTAATTCCACAGCGCTTTATATACATTGGCAGTACTGTCCCCATTGGGGCTCACAATCTAGAGTCCCTATCTGTATGTTTTTGGAGTGTGGGAGGAAACCAGAGACCCCGGAGGAAACCCACGCAAACACAGGGAGAACATACAAACTCTTTGCAAATATTGTCCTTGGTGGGATTTGAACCCAGGACCCCAGCGCTGCAAGACTGTAGTGCTAACCACTGAGCCACCATACAGTGCTAACCACTGAGCCACCATACAGTGCTAACTACTGAACCACCACAAGACTGCAGTGCTAACCACAGCCACCATACAGTGCTAACCACTGAGCCACCGTGCAAAGCAAAGTAAAATAAGTAATGAAAAAAAAAATAACCAAAACATTAATTTAAAGAATAATAATTTGTAATAAGCAGTTATTAAATTTACACTACAAATATCTCATATCTTGTGCGGATCAATCCCGGCCCATTTATGTGACACCTGCCTAATGTCAGACACTGGGACCTCCTCTTCATCAATGGAGGATGAGGGCTTGATACAATTGTATCTGATCTACACAACACAAACTCCTCCACTGTGCGGTCAGTTTACTACAATGTATCAGTGTGTGGGGGGGACTGATGCCGGCCCTCCTGACAAGGTCAGTGACATATACAGTATATCACAAAAGTGAGTACACCCTTCATTTAAAAAAAGTAAATAAATAAAATTTTAGATAATCTTTTTATGGGACACTACAGATCTGGCCCTGTGATATGATGTGCAGTGTCAGTGTGCAGCTTGTATACAATGTGCAGTGTCAGTGTGCAGCTTGTATAACAGTGTAAATAACTCCATACACAGCCATTAATGTCAAAACAGCTGACAAAAGTGATTACACCCTAAGTGAAAATGGCCAAATTGTGCCCTTGGTGTGAATATTTTGTGTGGCCACCATTATTTTCCAGCACGGCCTTAACTCTCTTGGGCCTGGAGGTCACTAGAGCTTCATAAAAGCCGCTGGATCCTCTTCCATCCTCCATAATGACATCACGGAGGCGGTGGATGTCACAGACCTTGCGCTCCTCCATTGTTCGTCTGAAGAGGCTCCATAGATGCTCCTTAGGGTTTAGGTCTAGAGACGCTATGCCGGTCCAGTACCTTTACCCTCCGGTTCTTCAACAAGGCAGTGGTGGTCTTGGAGGAGTTTGGGGTCGTGATGTTGGAATATGAAGGAAGGGGATCATGCTCTGCTTCAGGATGTCACAGGACATTGTGGAATTCATGGTTCCCTCAATGATCTGTAGCCTCCACAGTCGGCAGCACTCATGCAGCACCAAACCCTGATCCAATATTGCACCACCATGCTTGACTGTAGGCAGGACACACTTGTCTTTGTTCTCCTCACATGGAGCCGCCACACACGTGGACAATATCTGAACCAAATAAGTTTCGTCTCATCAAACCACAAGACAGTTCCAGTAAGCCATGTCCTTAGTCTTCTAGTCTTCTCCAGACTGTTTTGGGCTTCCTTGAGCATCATCTTTAGAACAGGCTTCCTTCTGGGACAGCCATGAAGAGCAATGTCATGCAGAGTGCAGCATATGGTCTGAGCACTGACAGGCAGACGACTCACCCCGTAACCTCTGCAGTGTGTGGCGTATAGTTTGAGCACTGACAGATGCCGCCGCCCCCCCCACCCCCCCGTAACCTCTGAAAGTAATACTGGCAGCTCTCATACGTCTATTCTGTAGCGACGACATCTGGATAGGACGCTGAGCACGTGTATGCAACTCCTTTGGGCGACCATAGCGAGGCCTGTGCCAAGTGGATCCTGTCTGGTTAAACCGCTGTATGGTCTTGGCCACCGTGCTGCAGCTCAGTGTCAGGGTGGTGACAATCTTCTTATAGCCTCGACCATCTTTATGTAGAACAATCATCCTTTTTGTCTGATCCTCATTTTTTGCCATGAGGCACCATATTGAGCTTCCAGTGACCAGTATAAGAGAGTGTGCGAGATAACACCAAATGTAATACACCTGCTCCCCATTCACACCTGAGACCTTGTAACATTGAGTCGTCACATGACACCAGGAGGGAAAATGGCTAATTGGGCACAATTTGGCCATATTCACTTAGGGGTGTACTCACTTTTGTGGCCAGCGGTTTACACATTAATGGCTGTGTGGAGTTATTTACCCGGTTATACAAGCTGCACACTGACACTGCACATTGTATCACAGGGTCAGATCTTCAGTGCTGTCCCAGGGAAAGATATAAGATAGTTACAAAAATGTGAGGGGTGTACTCACTTTTGTGCTATCCTGTATATTATGCTTAAAGCACCAGGATGGATGAAATTGATCATATATACTCTGCAAAACACGGATTATACTTTCCTTTATGTCTTTCCAAAATGCCCATTACACCTTCCTGGCAGTCGCCCCGCCGCTCCATTATCTTTTTTAGAACAGCTGGAAACATGGAGGCGGCGACGCGCTCCATGACCTTCACCAATGTGATAAAGCTTCTCCAAATATATGTAATGTTAATGATCTGAGGATCAACTGCCCAGACCCCGGCCGAATCACACGCAAAGAATAAAGCGCGGCCTGTGCATGCACCATAATGCGGCTGCAGCAATGATCACGATAGAGGGGAAAGCTGCACAGGATCGGGTGGGATTTACAGCAATTCATTAATATGACATTATATATATAGTCAGATATCAGTATAACAACGGATGTGATACATCTGAGCAGAGAGGGCGGAACGAATGCAATGATGTGAACACCAACTGCCCCTGATAAGTGACCGAGTACACGTCATTCTGAGAGTACAGACACACATGACTGATTAGCCGCCTCGTGCCTTCTCTACCGCCACCATGTACAGAAGAAAGACCGCAGATGGCAGAGATAGAAGAGATCAGACCGATGTGCGAGAAGAGTAAACCCCCCATAGAGAGAACGCCACAAATTACACTAGAAAGTATATTTCTGTAAAGTCATTTCACCATATCCATACTTTACATTACTAATCCTGCATTATACTCCAGAGCTGCACTCACTATTCTGCTGCTGCAGTCACTGTGTACATACATTACATTACTGATCCTGAGTTACCTCCTGTATTATACTCCAGAGCTGCACTCACTATTCTGCTGGTGCAGTCACTGTGTACATACATTACATTACTGATCCTCGGTTACCTCCTGTATTATACTCCAGAGCTGCACTCACTATTCTGCTGGTGCAGTCACTGTGTACAGATACACAGGATATAACTCAGGATCTGTAATATCTGTACACAGTGACTGCACCAGCAGAATAGTGAGTGCAGCTCTGGAGTATAATACAGAATCAGTAATGTAATGTAATGTAATGTATGTACACAGTGAGTGCAGCTCTGGAGTATAATACAGGAGGTAACTCAGGATCTGTAATTATACTCCAGAGCTGCACTTACTATTCTGCTGGTGCAGTCACTGTGTACATACATTACTGATCCTGAGTTACCTCCTGTATTATACTCCAGAGCTGCACTCACTATTCTGCTCGTGCAGTCACTGTGTACATACATTACAATAGTGATCCTGTATTATACTCCACAGCTGCACTCACTATTCTGCTGGTGCAGTCACTGTGTACCTACATTACATTTTGTATTATACTCCAGAGCTGCCGTTTCTGGAGGATCAGATTATAATTCGGGGTCAGTGGAGATTTTGGTACCTGTAGTGCCCCTCGTTATATGACATGCACAATCCTGACACTAATAGCCGGAGCCGTGTAATAGATTTAGTGTTATCGCCATGGTAACTAATCAGTGTAAATATTAATGAAGGCAATGAGCCAGCCACATACAATCATTTCCATATTTCCTTGTGTGCTTCAGAGCTGTAATTATTAGCGCTGTAATCTGCAAATTGAACACGTGAGCAAAATATCCACAGGACACGCAGCCCGGGGCGATGGATTCTGTGTATGAAGCCCCCTCCCCCACAACAGACGGCAGAGCGTCTCCTCTAAATGATACACACACACACCGGTTTCCGTCACGCTCCATCCCTTCATATGTGTTATTGCTATTTATCTTTCCTACAGTCTCTATTGGCAATTCTGCCTAATTAGGAACCAGCGAACTGCCATGTGATATCTGCACACATCAGCGGATATGTCATGTGGGAGGATTCATGGCAACCAAATGTGTCCGCCATCGAGACCAATCTTGGTGTGAGAGGGGCCAAAATAAGTTGCATTGAGCGGAGGTGGCGCATGCACAGATCTACAGTGACCAGGAGGACACACATGGAGCGGAGGTGGCGCATGCACAGATCTACAGACAGTGACCAGGAGGAAACACACGGAGCGGAGGTGGCGCATGCACAGAGATCTACAGACAGTGACCAAGAGGAAACACACGGAGCGGAGGTGGCGCATGCACAGAGATCTACAGACAGTGACCAAGAGGAAACACACGGAGCGGAGGTGGCGCATGCACAGAGATCTACAGACTGACCAGAAGGAAACACACGGAGCGGAGGTGGCGCATGCACAGAGATCTACAGACTGACCAGAAGGAAACACACGGAGTGGAGGTGGCGCATGCACAGAGATCTACAGACAGTAACCAGGAGGAAACACACGGAGCGGAGGTGGTGCATGCACAGAGATCTACAGACTGACCAGACGGTAACACACGGAGCGGAGGTGGCGCATGCACAGAGATCTACAGACAGTGACCAGGAGGAAACACACACGGAGCGGAGGTGGCGCATGCACAGAGATCTACAGACAGTGACCAGGAGAAAACACACAGAGCGGAGGTGGTGCATGGACAGAGATCTACAGACAGTGACCAGGAGGAAACACACGGAGCGGAGGTGGTGCATGCACAGAGATCTACAGACTGACCAGGAGGAAACACACGGAGCGGAGGTGGCGCATGCACAGAGATCTACAGACAGTGACCAAGAAGAGATGAATGGAGCTCAGGTTGCACAAGACAGCTACCCTTTGTTCAGCCATGTCAGCCTGTGCCACAGATTGGAATAGTCAGCCATACCATACTCATGACTTACGCTCCATCCAGGAGACACAGATCTCATTTTGGCAGTTAGGGTTCAACAATCAAGTCCAAATCACTTTGGGTATATATTTATGTAGTATTGTACCACGTGTCCAGCTGGAGCGGTGGCATGTGCTGTACAAACAAAGCATCATTCATAATTCACCGCCTCCATTATATCGGGTTACTGGGCGCCCCCGCTGTGACCCCGCATCTTCTTCCTCTCCGAGCTCCATACTAGTCTGACCTCTCCTGTTATTGTGCAGAGAATGAGGCGCAGGATCCTCACAGTATGGAGATCATCGGGGGCCCAGGGTATAAATCTGTGCCCACCCATCAAACGGACCCAAGGATCGGCGAAGAATAATGCAGAACGCCTGGTTGTGGGGAAAGCCCGGGGGGGGACACGAGTGCAATGTCATCAGTGTCAGGCACTGCATACTGAAGAAACAAAAAAAGCCTGTATTCTGAAAGTCTCCGCTCACAAGAACAGGAGGCGTCTGCAGATTATCAGGAGGAAGGAAGTTCTGCAGAGATAACGGTTCCTCTTACAACACAGGAAAAAAGATCCCGCAGTGATTAGGAAAGACGCCATTATTGCAGGATATTGATCTGCCGCTTTACAGATGGCCGCCCGAGATCTGCGCAATCCAAGAGAGAAGACGAGAAACACGTCACAAGCAGAGCAAGCACCGGCCGGACGTATCACCGCAAACAGCAGCACCGCGTGCGGGACAAGCCTGCGGAGCCACAACTACAACTCCCATCAGGACAGGACGTGTCCCCGCAACCAGCATCACCGCGTGCGGGACAAGCCTGCGGAGCCACAACTACAACTGCCATCAGGACAGGACGTGTCCCCGCAAACAGCAGCACCGCGTGCGGGACAAGCCTGCGGAGCCACAACTACAACTGCCATCAGGACAGGACGTGTCCCCGCAAACAGCAGCACCGCGTGCGGGACAAGCCTGCGGAGCCACAACTACAACTGCCATCAGGACAGGACGTGTCCCCGCAAACAGCAGCACCGCGTGCGGGACAAGCCTGCGGAGCCACAACTACAACTGCCATCAGGACAGGACGTATCCCCGCAAACAGCAGCACCGCGTGCGGGACAAGCCTGCGGAGCCACAACTACAACTGCCATCAGGACAGGACGTGTCCCCGCAAACAGCAGCACCGCGTACGGGACAAGCCTGCAGAGCCACAACTACAACTGCCATCAGGACAGGACGTGTCACCGCAAACAGCAGCACCGTGTGCAGGACAAGCCTGCGGAGCCACAACTACAACTGCCATCAGGACAGGACGTGTCACCGCAAACAGCAGCACCGCGTGCGGGACAAGCCTGCGGAGCCACAACTACAACTGCCATCAGGACAGGACGTGTCACCGCAAACAGCATCACCGCGTGTGGGACAAGCCTGCGGAGCCACAACTACAACTGCCATCAGGACAGGACATGTCACCGCAAACAGCAGCACCGCGTGCGGGACAAGCCTGCGGAGCCACAACTACAACTGTCATCAGGACAGGACGTGTCACCGCAAACAGCAGCACCGCGTGCGGGACAAGCCTGCGGAGCCACAACTACAACTGCCATCAGGACAGGACGTATCCCCGCAAACAGCAGCACCGCGTGCGGGACAAGCCTGCGGAGCCACAACTACAACTGCCATCAGGACAGGACGTGTCCCCGCAACCAGCATCACCGCGTGCGGGACAAGCCTGCGGAGCCACAACTACAACTGTCATCAGGACAGGACGTGTTCCCGCAGACAGCAGCACCGTGTGCAGGACAAGCCTGCGGAGCCACAACTACAACTCCCATCAGGACAGGACGTGTCACCGCAACCAGCAGCACCGCGTGCGGGACAAGCCTGCGGAGCCACAACTACAACTGTCATCAGGACAGGACGTGTCCCCGCAACCAGCAGCACCGCGTGCGGGACAAGCCTGCAGAGCCACAACTACAACTGCCATCAGGACAGGACGTGTCCCCGCAACCAGCATCACCGCGTGCGGGACAAGCCTGCGGAGCCACATCTACAACTCCCATCAGGACAGGACGTATCCCCGCAAACAGCAGCACCGCGTGCGGGACAAGCCTGCGGAGCCACAACTACAACTCCCATCAGGACAGGACGTGTCCCCGCAAACAGCAGCACCGCGTGCGGGACAAGCCTGCGGAGCCACATCTACAACTCCCATCAGGACAGGACGTGTCACCGCAAACAGCAGCACCGCGTGCGGGACAAGCCTGCGGAGCCACAACTACAACTCCCATCAGGACAGGACGTATCCCCGCAAACAGCAGCACCGCGTGCGGGACAAGCCTGCAGAGCCACAACTACAACTGCCATCAGGACAGGACGTGTCACCGCAAACAGCAGCACCGCGTACGGGACAAGCCTGCGGAGCCACAACTACAACTCCCATCAGGACAGGACGTGTCCCCGCAACCAGCATCACCGCGTGCGGGACAAGCCTGCGGAGCCACAACTACAACTCCCATCAGGACAGGACGTATCCCAGCAAACAGCATCACCGTGTGCAGGACAAGCCTGCGGAGATACAACTACAACTCCCATCAGGACAGGACGTGTCCCCGCAACCAGCATCACCGCGTGCGGGACAAGCCTGCGGAGCCACAACTACAACTGTCATCAGGACAGGACGTGTCCCCGCAGACAGCAGCACCGTGTGCAGGACAAGCCTGCGGAGCCACAACTACAACTCCCATCAGGACAGGACGTGTCCCCCGCAACCAGCATCACCGCGTGCGGGACAAGCCTGCAGAGCCACAACTACAACTGCCATCAGGACAGGACGTGTTCCCCGCAACCAGCATCACCGCGTGCGGGACAAGCCTGCGGAGCTACAACTACAACTGCCATCAGGACAGGACGTGTCCCCCGCAACCAGCATCACCGCGTGCGGGACAAGCCTGCGGAGCCACAACTACACCTGCCATCAGGACAGGACGTGTCCCCGCAAACAGCAGCACCGCGTGCGGGACAAGCCTGCGGAGCCACAACTACAACTCCCATCAGGACAGGACGTGTCCCCGCAGACAGCAGCACCGCGTGCGGGACAAGCCTGCGGAGCCACAACTACAACTCCCATCAGGACAGGACGTGTCCCCGCAACCAGCAGCACCGCGTGCAGGACAAGCCTGCGGAGATACAACTACAACTCCCATCAGGACAGGACGTGTCCCCGCAAACAGCAGCACCGCGTGCGGGACAAGCCTGCGGAGCCACAACTACAACTCCCATCAGGACAGGACGTGTCCCCCGCAACCAGCATCACCGCGTGCGGGACAAGCCTGCGGAGCCACAACTACAACTCCCATCAGGACAGGACGTGTCCCCGCAACCAGCAGCACCGCGTGCAGGACAAGCCTGCGGAGATACAACTACAACTCCCATCAGGACAGGACGTGTCCCCGCAAACAGCAGCACCGCGTGCGGGACAAGCCTGCGGAGCCACAACTACAACTCCCATCAGGACAGGACGTGTCCCCGCAACCAGCAGCACCGCGTGCAGGACAAGCCTGCGGAGATACAACTACAACTCCCATCAGGACAGGACGTGTCCCCGCAAACAGCAGCACCGCGTGCAGGGCAAGCCTGCGGAGCCACATCTACAACTCCCATCAGGACAGGACGTGTCCCCGCAAACAGCATCACCGCGTGCGGGACAAGCCTGCGGAGCCACAACTACAACTGTCATCAGGACAGGACGTGTCCCCGCAACCAGCAGCACCGCGTGCGGGACAAGCCTGCGGAGCCACAACTACAACTGCCATCAGGCAGGACGAAAGAGAAAAACTTACAAATTCACTATTTTTTCTGCCATCCAGAACCCTGAAACATTTGCATCAGTTTTCAGACATGTACACGACAATCATCCATCAGTCACTTCACCGCCCCCAGCAGCTTCTATGTTACACATGTGGGTACTCTGACCGCTGCGGATACCATCATTAGCACTGCACAGGAAGGAAACAATATGACCGACACATATTTTATCCAAATATTAGCCAATTGCTGCTGTTACGCACCACAAAATCTAATTCTTACGTAAAAGAAAGAGTTAATAATTATCAACCCTTCTGAACGTTCAGGGAAGGTTTATATAGAACAAGTCACTATATGCCCTCAGAAGAGGAGAAGGATTACATCTTAAAGGGAACCGGAGCCATCACCAAAAGCTATTAACATCCAGATGTTGGGGTAATCTGCAGGTTAATAGGGCACACCACACTAAGCCCGGCAACCAGGAGGAAAACTGACTTCATTCCTCTCAGCAGCCGCCAGCTTTCAGTCATCAATTGAGTCATATAAAAGTATGACGAACTCCAATGAATTAATAGCACTCCAGCAAGGGTTCCTCATACTTTTATATGACTCAATGGATTAATAAAGAAGAAGTTTTTAAAATTCTGGTGAAATTTCATCCTTTTGCTGGATCCCAATTCTCCTACATTTCTATATTTTTTTTTTTTTTTTTTTTTTTTTTTAAAAAAAAACTTATTTAAAAAAAAAAATATCAGTTGGGGAGATTTTTTACATTTTAAATTAGTTTTTGAGGTTGTTGTTTTTTTTTAATACAATTTAAATTGTGTTTGACTTTGGTAATTATTTTGCTCTATTAGACATGTGAGGTTTTCCACATCAGCGGCCGAGCTAAAGACCGCGCTTCACACTGGCAGAGGGTTTTTGGTTTCCATATTTTAACCCTTGTCATTTCATAAAAGACCTTTTCAGGGGAGGGCGGCATGGCAATGTTTAAAGGGGTATTCACATCTCCAAGATCCTATCTCAATATGTAGTAGAAATAATAATAAATAATAATAGCAAATACCTCCAATTACAAATGTATTAGGCTATGTTCACACTAGAAAAATGATTTTTCTTAAGAAATTTCTTGAGAGTGAAGGATTAGTGCACCTGCGTTTTTGCCTCATTTTCGGTGCGTTTTTAACGCTCGTTGCTCCCTGCGTTATTGTGCCAATTATCTATGGCAAATAACGCAGTTAGCTGCAGAAAAGAAGTGACTGCTCATTCTTTTTCTTAAGAAAATCAACAGAAAGAATTTTCTTAAGAAAAAAATGCAGTGTGCACAGCTAATTTTGTTTGCCATAGGTTTTGCTGGGGAATGTCTGCAGAAAGGTTACAAGAATTTCTCAAGAAATTTCTGCAGCAAAAACGGACCAAAAACGCAGGTAAAAAACGCAGTGTGTGAACACAGCCTTATATTTCTCCTGATATAGCCAGGTCTCTTACCTCATGTGCAGGGCATTGCAGTTTAGGTATTCCTGGTTATGGCCACTCATATAGTGACAGGGATTCATGGTTACCACCACGAGCAACTAACTAACGAACTGTCACCATATGAGGGGATGTGACCATGAATACCTAAGCTGCAATGCCCTGCACATGAGGTAAGTGATGTGGCTAACCAGGAGAACTATATTACTTTTCCAATTAAAAAGGTATTTGCTATTATTATTAATAATAATATTATTATTACTAATAATAATAATAATATTATTACACCTACTACATATTTGAATATGATCTTGGAGATGGGAATAAGCCTTTAAATACTTTGTTTTATTGGAGATTTCTCCTTTGTCTGAATGCCAATATGCCAGCCTCGGGTTTCGGCTAAGTCCCAGCCGCGCTGGTTCCCTCCAGACACCCGGCAAGTGACTGAGCGCAGGGTCCAGAGGAGGAAGTGATGCTTTCTGCTCCATGAAGTGTATACAGCAGTCAGGAAGGCAGAGGTGGTTATAAACCCCCCTGTATCGTCTGTAGAGAAGCCCGCTCCCCTCCTATACCCGGCTCCCCGCTCCGTGCCGCTGATGATGCTTCCCTGCGGAGCAGCCTGACGTTTTAAGATCTTAGGCTGCCCACAACTAGTGACATTGAGGAGCCCAGTTTTGCTGCAGATCTTATACAATTCCACATTGTAATGTAATTCTGCAGAGTAAAGACCTAGGAGGTGATGAACGACCGTCCTGGGGAAAAAGCAAAACTGACCTTAAATCCTGGAGACTTTATACCGGGTGGCACGGCATCCTAGAGACAACACACTGCATTAGTGCACAACGAAGGAGCAAAAGTCACATTAATACACTAATTATGGCCTCTACATTTCAGTTCTTTCATCTTTTCACATCTCTAGTGACAAACAAACAGAAAAAAGCCCCTGAAAATGTAACGGAGCACATTTCATCACTGATTGCTGATGGGAGGTGATACCACGAGGACAAGCTCCTGTATCCACCCCCCCTGGGGTTCATGGCAGCTGGACAGGAGGAATGTGATATTAGGCTGCAATTAGGGTTAGGGGGTGATAACACAGAAGATCTGTTAGCCCTCTCTTTTTGGGGTGACTGGAGGCTTTACAGGGAGAAAGGACAGTAACAGGGGGTGACGTGATAGAGACAAGCTCCTGGATTTCCTCCCTTTGGGGTCCCCAGAGTCTGTACAGGGAAAACACGACAAATGCGTTTTGATATTTCTTGGCATTTACACGGATTATGACTTTTCATATTCCTCCCCTGATATAAAGGCTTCTCCTTTGTTTTATCCAGATATACAAGTTACTAATGGTCATCACGTCTCATGACCCGAGTGTATAAGTCTCGGCGCCCGCTGCACAGGGTCTATCTTTGCAGATCTGTTCCTCACGCCCTCAGACATGGTTACCTGCGGGTCGGCCCGTTCTCTGCAGCTGTTGCTAAACTACAGTTCCCCATGGGAGGATTTAGCTCGGCAGCAGCTGGTAAGTGAAAGGTTTCCTGCCCAGGGGGAATCAGGCAAGTGTATAATACCTGCGGCTTTCCAGCTGGTGCACAACCCAAACCCTGCAACAAGTGCGGCCACCTCCTGCCACCAGATAATGTGCAACCAGACTGCATGGCGGCGACGCAGAGCGGTCCGGCGGGGGTATGAGGCGGGGGCTTACCGTGGGACACGGCTGCACAGCACAGTCCCTAATTCCACAATGGCTGATATCTTTCCAGAAAGGACACGGCTTCTTCAGATT